>NW_010257746.1:0-11860 GCF_000690775.1 Eurypyga helias
CTCCTGGACCCTCATTTCAGTTTCCGTGCTCTATGTGCACATGGACACACGCAGAGATGCCTCAGAGCTGGTGCAGAACAGGACTCTCCTGGTCAAGACCTGTGGTCACCCATTCACATGGGACAGCATTGTCACCTTGGAGGTCGAGGCCACCTAAAATCATAGAATCACAGACTGGTTTGGGTGGGAAGAGACCTTAAAGCCCACCCAGTGCCACCCCCTGCCATGGGCAGGGACACCTTCCATAGCCCAGGGTGCTCCAAGCCTCATCCAGTCTGGCCTTGGACACTCCCAGGGATGGGGCATCCACAGCTTCTCTGGGAACCTGTCCCAGTGCTCCCACCCTCTGCGGGAAGAATTCCTTCCTGATGTCCCATCTCCATCTCCCTCTTTCCGTTTAAACCCGTCACCCCTTGTCCTGTCACTCCCTGCCCTTGGGAAAAGCCCCCCCAGCTTTCTTGTACCCCCCCAGGCACTGGAAGGGGCTCTGAGGTCTCCCCGGAGCTTCCCTTCTCCAGGCTGAACCCCCAACTCCCCCAGCCTGTCCCCAGGGCAGAGGGGCTCCAGCCCTTGGAGCATCTCCGGGGCCTCCTCTGGCCTCGCTCCAACAGCTCCGTGTCCTCCTGCTGTTGGGGCCCAGAGCTGGAGCAGAACTGCAGGGGGGTCTCCCCAGAGCGGAGCAGAGGGGCAGAATCCCCTCCCTCGCCCCCCTGGTCACGCTGCTCCGGATCCAGCCCGGGATGGGGTTGGCTTTCTGGGCAGCTCAGGGTCAGCCCCTCGACCCCAGCACCCCCAAGTCCTTCTCCTCAGGGCTGTTCCCAATCCATGCTCCACTCAGCCTGAGAATGAATCGTCAGAGCACAGAGTCAGGAACAGTCCTGACAAGCCCCAGGGAAGATGGTTTGCCTGGCAAGCTCAGGACTCATCCCATTTCCTCTGTGGACCCTCTTTTATCCTTTTTCTCCCTCCCACCAACACCAACGCAGTGCTGTGCCCCTCCAGCAGCCCGTCCCCACTGCCCAGCCCCTGCTCCCTCCGCAGCCCAGACAGAGCTGTCTCCTGGCTCCCATCCCTCCATGCCCACCCCGATCCCCTGTAACAGGAGTGGGGACAACTGCGGAGACAGCCAGCACCGTGCAGAGGAATGGGGACACTCCTGACAGGAGGAGACACCAATGTCACCAGATGTGTCCGGGAGAGACAATCCAGCCCTCCTTCCTCTTGCCAGAGAATCCCACACAGAGCTTTCTGATTAAAGACAGGCTGAACCCTGCAAATCCAAATTCCCCTGTGCCTAGGGAAGTCTGGACCTGCAGTTTAAGTCTTGTCTCTCCTCTAGCTGAACCGTCTCACGGCAGACCAACTTCAGGATGAAGTATCTTCCTGCTTCCTGAAATTTCCAGGCACCTTTCTACCTGCCCGAGCTGCTCCCCAAGTGCGATCTGAGCTGTTCCTGGCATGTCCCCTCTGGCGCTGAGCTGGCAGGGTGAGGGACATGGATCTGCCTGCTCACTGTCGGCAGCACGGCCAGCGCTGTGCTGATGGTGACAACAGCAGGGACCAAGAAGGGCATGATGTAATTCTTCAGACCCGTCAGAAAGTTTTCAGCAGTGATGGCTGGGAAAAAAAACAGTGTTTTCCTGTGAAAAAGGGCACGTTTTCTCTGGTTTCAATGAGAAAGAAATAAATAGAAAGCCTGGCAGTGACTGTCCTTAATTGATTAGTCATTTCTGCAGATGATAATTGCACATCAAAAGACTGAGATCCTACTGTTTCATGCAAATGTCCTTACGAATAGCAGCAAGGCACAGGGGAAGTGGATACAGGAAATAAATCCTTCAGAAGCTACCCAGGAGAATCTGAGGTTTGAGCCTCATTGCAGGGAAACAATTTTGCCCTGAATGTGCCTGGAAGAAATATTCCCAGCCTCAGCCACATCCCGAGCACCAGAAACATGGAGAGGGGGGATGCCAGGGGATCGCCCAGGTCTCTCCAGCCAGGGGAAAGCGTTGCTCCTTCAGACACCGCTCAACTACTTTAAAATGCAGTTGGCTGCAGAGCTGGGGGCTGAAACATTGCTGGTGGTGCTTGTCGGGGTACAGTGGGAACCCCCGGACCTGCAGCCTGGGGCATCAGCACCCAGTAGCTGCCCAGGACAAAGTCTGGAGGAGGAGTGAGGTGTCCAGAGGAAAAAACCTATCAGTGGCTGGACAAAAATTGGAAGATGGACTTCCTGTCCCTCCTGCTCTTTGTGCATCATCCCCAGTCTAAGACCCTTTCTGCACACTGCAGTTTTATCCTCTCCCTGATGTGTGTCAGGGGGGGTCCAGTCTGACTCCTGACCCCCAGGCTGCAAGGTCTGGGGCACCGGCCGAACCGCCGGCTCCTGGGCTCACATGAGAATCTCCGTGCTCATTTAATTATTTCAGCGAAGCCGCTAGCCCTGGTGTCTGGCAAAAGAGGCTTGTGAGCATGACTCAGTCAGCCTCCAAAAGCAGCAACGACAAACAAGAATCTGCTGTGAGCTGCATCTTGATTTTTATGCCGATCTCGTGATGTTTTGCAGGGGCTAAGCATGGGTCTGTAATATCAAGGCTGCACCATGGACTGGGAGCTTATAAGCAAACTGTCTGCTTTGCAAGAGGACCGTGGCACGTTGTCATCGCTGGGGTCACGGAGACCCTGTTGCCTATAGGGAGCAAGGCCCCCCCACGTCCCCAGGGCTGCAGTCACAGCACGAGCGAACCTTCTGCAGGTGTCATTTCTTCTTTGGGCTATTCTGAGGGCTCCAAGCTGCCCTCACACCTGCCCCCTCACTGCTCCGGGTGTATCCCAAACCCCTGATCCCTCCAAGGCCCCATTTCTCAAGCACCACCGAGCAGCTCTGAAGAGTGGTAGGCAAGGCAGACCCGGGGGGCAACACCAGACTGTGTCCCACCAGAGCAGCATTAGGTTCCTCAGGCCGGAGCAGTGGTCAGGGGTCTGCAAGGCAACAAGCTGCCCTCAGCCCTACGTGGAGGATGACTATGGCCAAGTGAGGAAGTGTTTTTGGCTGTGGAGAAGCTATTCTGCAAATCCCTCCAGCACAAACTCCTGCTCCATGGTCCCCACAGCCTAGGGTGACAGCAGAGAACTAGATTTGACCTCTACCTGCTCCTATCCAGCTCTGTATGCCCATGTTCCTACCTGCGTATCACCTTCAGCGTGAGTCAAAAAACAGCTGCGTTTACTTATCCCTTCATCTCCTCATCACCGTCACTGATGAAGTCACCGAGAAAGCGGCGCTTTGGACCCTCGGGGTGGGCTAAATTCCCTTGCTGACCCGCTGAAACAGCCACAGCAGCCAGGTTCAGATCCGTTACCTTCAGACGTCTTCGGCGCGGAGGGCTGCCGGGAGCTCCTTCCCTCTTTGCAGTCAGCGAGGAGCAATGGGCGCTTGCAAGGCATGAGTCATCTGACCTATTTAGCCATCTTAGGAAGAGATGAATGAGTCCTTAAGAGGGCTTGTTTCTTTCCACTGTCTAGACAGCCAACCTCTCGACTGCAAACACCTACCCTCGCTCTCCTGGAGCACGCCAGGCGGGTGGGGGATGCTGGTTTCTGGTGGGTTTCCAGCAAGGCAGAGGGTTGGACCACACCTGGGCATCCTCAGCGGGATCTGAGCTTCACCTGACTTTGCTCACGCTGAAGACAACGGAAGATTTCAACACCAAAATGGGTGGAAATCCACTTCTGGAAAACCTTCTCCACCTCTACAGGAGGGTTTTGTGGAGCTGAGCTCGCCCCAGCCATGCAGGCCCATTTCTGAACATCTGGCTGTCAGCCGAGGAGTGGCTTCAGCAAGAGCGACTCAGCCACCCGGGTGGCCCAGCTACGTGACTGTCCCCCGGTGCTGCCCTCGGTTTAGCTGGGGCCCGGTGTGTGCCGGAGTGTGTATGGTGGAGCCGACGGAATCCCTACTTGGAGTTCACCAGGATGCAAACCAGAAAAGACTGTGCCGTTTTAAGAATCACCCTGGCCTTGGAAGAAAGCCCAATTGCCGTCATTTTTTGGTGATTCCTGGGACCATGATGACTTTCTTTACATAGGAGGAAAGTGTCTAAGCAAGCAGTCACCCTCTTTTTCAGATCGTCATGGTCTGTAGGCCACCTACATGTGCTTCTCTGCTAATCTTAGATTACAGCTTATCTTCTAAGCCCTCCTTCAGCTTTCCTCCGCAGGACCACAGCTGACAAAGATCCGTAGATGCCAGTAAGATTTGGCGGTGTGAACTGATGACAGGGGAGGCTGGGGAAGGCGGTACTACGCCAGCCAAAAGGGCTCCAACATAGTTAAAAGAAGGCTAGGAATTAAACCGGTTGGCTGTGTCCAAGAGAGAGGGACTTTGGCACTGGGAAGAGCCAATGGGTGACAAATGGCCTGGAGCCACCTTTTGTTTTAAGAGCAGGGGAAGAGTGAGTCACAGCGGGAATTGGACTCACATCTGTCCTCCACAGCCCGGAGGCAGATCCTGAACGCTGTGGCATTGGAACATACTTTGGAAAGCATGCTCTGGTACCAGCGAAGGTACAAACAGCACTCCAAAAGCAGCAAAATAGCCTGAGAAAAAAGGCTTTATGGTGAGAAACACGGAGAACGCACGTTTTTAATTAAGTGCAAAGGCTGAGAGGGCTCTTGAGCGCGGGTCTAGCCCAGCAAAGCCATCCTACCAAGGGACTCTTGAAGGAAACAGGTTCAGCCAGACCCACGGGCTAGAAGCTGACGCCAGCAAATTCAGTGGGAATAAGGGAGGTGCCACTAACCATGGGATTTGTTAGCCACCGAATCTATGGGAAAGGATTTCATGTTCTGGAAGAGCTTGAATGAAGATCCATCGTCTTTGTGAGAGGAGAGCTACAGGGGGCCAGAAGATGCCCTCGAGCCAAGAAGTTACTGGGCTCCGTCTATGGAGAATTGCCTGAAACTGGCCGGTAGCACGCACGGAGAGGTCAGAGGGCCCACCTATGGCTCAGATTCATCCTTTTGGGGCTAAACACGTCACTGCGGTGCCTTCTGCAGCTGGTGGGAGAGACAGCCACATCCAAACTGCAGTTCCTTCCGCAGAAGGTGTCCACTGCCCCGTGGCATCACCCCGTCTCTTCTGGCAGTAGAAGAGGCTTTGGGAACGTGTCAGAATCTCTGTGGAGTGACTGAAATCCCCCACATCTCAGGGCTTTCTTACCTCAGCCCCTCCCCATTTGCTCCTGCCGTTTGGTACCAGAGCCTACCCTGCCTTGAGGATGTGGGACAGCCGCAGCAGGGAAGCACACACTGAGATTTTTGAGGTTTTAGGCATCAGGAGAAGGCTATCAGGGGAGAACTCATGGAGTTAAAAACGATCCCCCCCCACCACTGAGTCCACGCCAGCACAAGCCCAGCACCCTGCGGCCAGTCAGAGCCGGAGACAGAGTCACGCCCCGGCCATCACAAAGAATGAGACCACGTTCAAAATTAATATATATTTTTATTGAATAGTTGCTCTAAGTGGGCTTGTGAAGCCACCCATAGAATTACTTCTTTCATCTCAGCAGTGGTTCAGTAACAGTATTAGCTTTGCAAGAGAAGAAAACCAAACAGAAGAGGGTGCATTAAAATAAATAGGTTACTTTTTCTTTCTTCTTATCTTTAAAATAAACTTTTCAAATAAATACTTTGGGGTTTGGGATTTTTTTTTTTTTCCTTAAAAGGTACAAGAGTATTGTCAAAAAACAGCCACCGGGTTATAAACATATATTATACCTTATAGAAAGGAACCCAAATAAAGTCAGCCGAGGGGGTGTCATTTCTTTATACACTGTACACACCTTTGTACCAACTAAACAGAGAACTTCAGTTCTTGGTATGAGACTCCTTTGAAGGCAAGGGTGATCCGTCTTCTCAGGAGAGCTTTGTGCTGAGGAAACCTGGGGAGGCAGGAGGCTCCAGAGCTGCTGCCGGTCTGCAGAGCATCGCAGGGGCCGGGGGGAAGGATGGGCAGAGGGGAAGGGCTAAAGGGGCTCTGTCAGGGCAGGGAAACTGCTGTCGTGGCCAAGAGGGTGTGAGAAACCCCCTTCTCCCAGCGTCCAGGCCAGCTCACCGGTGTGGGTTTGGTCCTGCTCCCGCGGAAGCCCCTTGGGGTGTTGCAGGAAGGTGCAGTAGGAGAGGGACCCAGGGAGAGACCTGGAGCTGCTTCCCGACACGCACTCCCTATGCCCCACGGAGGTGTGATCTCTTCCCACCCATCCCACGTCCCTCCTGCCTGCAGTCCCCCTGCAAGAGGATGGTTTATGCCCTCGGGGGTTCCTTCTGCAACACCAGATCCGACCTGCGCAAGCCCCCAGCCCGCACTGGGGGAGGAAGGGTTTGCAAGAGAACCTGATGCTCACGGACAAACACCCCAAAGCAGACCGAGCCCAAGGGGATCACAGCTCTGGTTTGGCCCACATGGACCAGACGCCAACCTGCAGCCTCCCGCTGCTGCAAGCATCCCACAGGTCAGGGCTCCGTGGGCTCCTCGACGGACACAAGCCCGAACTGGATTGATTAAAGACCAAGAACAGGATTTGGGATGGGGGTACATCCCTTATCTACTTTCCTCACATGCCAATCTTCCAATACCTGAAGGCCTCCTGGCCTTCTCCAGCCTCGAAACACCCAAGGGCCAGAGACAGAGAGCAAACTAACAAAGCGGGGGCTGGAAAAGCCAAGTTTGCGGCATGGTGTGCTCCTTCCCTGTGCAGTCCAGCCGTGCAAACCTCGCAGCCGCTCCTCTCATCCCTCCACTCGTCCCTCTTTATTGCACTAAAGCAGCCGTTCACAAACTGTTATTCTGTGCTTTGGCATCTTTTGGTCGATGGGCACTTGGCAGCCAGCTTTTGGCTTCACACATGGGATGGGGAAGAGCGAACTCAATGGGATTTTATGGGAATCTGAGAGTAGAGTCCCAAAAAGCTTCCCCCCTATTCTCCAAGGTACTTTTCTGGCAAAGATGCTTCTCAGGGATGGCTGGACAGTAGCCCAAGGACCACTTCTGCCTTTCCACCAGGAAGGCTGGGGAGCTGGGATGGGAGGGAGACTCCACCGTGGTCCCCAGTGACCCCTCCTCAGCAGTGCTGGGTCTGATCCCACGTTTGCCTGGAGGGAAGGAGCAGAGAGGGACCAGGGGAAGCTTTGGATGAAGCAAGCACAGGCAGGAACTCTTGCATGGATGGAGCTTTGGAGGTCTGAGTGGGAAGAGGAGGCTCCTGCACCAGAAGAGCAGGGGGAGCTCAGGTCCTGCTCAGTAGCTCCTGCCTCCTGCTCCTTTGGCATCTGAGCGTGGCATGTTTCCTGGCAAAGGAGCCCACAGCCAGCAGAGACACACAACACAGAGAAACGTTCCCTCACAGTGCAGCTCCATCCTCGCCAAATCACAGGGATGCAGGGCAGGCAGAGGGCTCAACATGTGACTCTCCCAGAAAACCAAAAAAGACACGTCAGGACAGACAAAAACCCAAGCTGCCAGGACAAGCAGCTGCAAACAAACATCTGGAGCAGATGTTATCTGACTCATTACAGGGTGGGGCAGGAAAGGGGCTCACAACCCCGACCAAAATTGGAGTCGTCTCTGCAGGGAAGCCAAACTATCTGGCAGCTGGAGATGGGGAGGGAGCAGGATGGATCTGGTCTGAAGATGTTAGGAAAAGCTCAGGAAAAAAACTACCAGGATCAGAGGCTTCCACAGCCTTCCTGACACCAGATGGGGGAACCGGAGCTGGCATCCCTAGAGAGCTTTTGGCAAATCCCTACCTGCCCCTTCTGCTGAGAGCAAGGAATGGGAGCTCGCTGCAGCCCCCCGAGGTGGAGTGGGAAGCAGTAACCCCACGTGAAGCCACCCGTCCCTACGGGCAGGGTAGGGACCAAGGGCTCTGAACTTCTCTAGCCTGGATGTGGCTTTGAATTTCACCCTCAGCGCAAATCAAAGCCCTGCACTGGTCTGACACCGCTCAGCACCCAGCCGGGCTCTCCTCCTCTCCCATTCCCTTCTGCATGTCCCACATTTCATAAAATCCATCTTGCAGGTTTGTCGTTTCTTGGAGATGAGACACTGAAGAGACCTGGCTGGAATCCTCAGCCTGGCACCCTGGCTATGGCACGATTCCCTGGTAGAAACGGGACTTCAGCACTGACTCAGAAAAATCCCATTAGGTCGAAGGCTCTGGCAGGCGTCCTGGCCTCCTCCCAACTGCTGAAGGTAAATATGCGGCAGCAGTCGTGCCGGGCTCCGCCTCGCCAGGCCAGTGCCAAGCAAAACTGGCTCTGGGGAGCCGGTACGTGGACAGGCATCTCCTCATCCTCCAGCTCCGGCACCTGGGGGAGGTCACCCCGCGCTCGCATGACTTCGGAGGCCGTGAAAATGATGAAGCTTCACATGTTGAGTCATTCCACCATCAGGAGAGGAAGCAATGAATTGCAAAGATACAGAGGTGGTAACTAAATTTACAAGTAGGATCCGTTTAAAAAGGAGGAGGAAAAAAAAATCAAAGTGGAGCAAGTTGGAAAATTCTGTTCATTAGTTTTCTTTAAGAAGTTTCAATGAACTATTTCACATTCTCATTCAAGTGAGACAGTTCCTCAAATCCTCAGTGAAAAAGGGACCTTTTTTCAAAAAAAAAAAAAAAGCTTTCCATTTTTTAGGAAGAAGGAGTTTAATCAGCACCAATAGCAAAGTGAACCGAGCGTTCAAGGGGAAGGGTGCCTCTGGGTGGAAGTCTCTCCCCCAGACATCGTTTGGAAGTAGGGAGCCAAGCAATTATTGGCATATGGATAAATACATTTGCAATGTCTTTGATAACCGCTGCCACAGAGACATGGACGGATCTTGTGGGGGCACGTGCACCCACAGGGCATCCTCTGAGGGGGTCACTGCCCTAAAACCCAAACCGTCTCAGAGCCGAGGGATGGATGTGCAAACAGCAGAGACCCTCTCCCTTCTTAATGCCAGGAGCTCCTCACTGCACCCCAGAGCACCATCCCAAATCCCTCCCCAGCTTATGGAAGTGGGCTCTCCATCTTTGGCCAGAGGAAGCACCTTTCAACATCCCCCTGAGGCTCCAGGTGAAATCAGGGTGAGGGTTTCGGTCACGCCGGTAAGGTGCCCCAGGCACAAACTTCACACCAGGGATGGGATTCATCTCCCCTTCCACAGGGAACCGTGAGCTCAGTGTTCGGGTCCCGTTTGAGTCGAGGGAGATGGGCACTGCCAGAACAGAGTTTAATGAATAATGTTTTCAAGAGGGATGAATCATTCCCTGGAACCGCTTTCCTCTGCAACAGAGGGAGCTCGGAGCAGCCGCGATTTTTAGATAGCAAATGCCCGGAAAGAGGAATCCCATCATGAGAGTCTACCTCCTGCCTCCCCCCATAGCCAGCACTAAGCCCTACCCTCTCTCTGCAAAGCAGACCCCCTGCAAGCCTCCCTGTCCCCCTCTCCCGACTACCGAGGAACTAAAGGTCTAGGATTAACAATAAACAGACTGGGAAATCATCTTTCCGGCATGTGCAAGTGTACCAGGAAGCCAAACCTTGCATCTGGCACCATTCACAGCAGTATCATGAATATTATTAGTAATAGACCTAGCCATCCTATCGTTATATTTATATATACAAAAATAGATCCACAGAACTCTACGTGAAGGGGCGGCTGAAGGAAGCCGACGGATGAGCCCTGGATGGCGGGGGCTTGGGGCAAGCCAAGGGACACGTTGCATATATTTTCCAGGGGAGCCATTCGCTTCCCTCGGCACTCACACGCCTCGGAGGAGGGATGGGCAGGCAGAGCCGAGCACCAGGACACCATCCCAGCTCCAAACTGCCCCGACCGATCGGCTGGTGTCTCACAACTGAGAGCTGGCGCCACGCGTTTTGTGAGAGGAGAAGGGGCTGAGCCCAGGACCGGGGAGAGCTTCCCCCAGCTGCAGCGATGGGTTGGGCATCGTCACAGCCAGCAAACCATGAAGCGCTGACCCCGACCCAGGTTTCCTTCTGGTCTGCAGATGGCCCAGCCCCAGGGCTTGGCTCAGACCCATCTCCAGTTTGCAGCCGCCCTTGCAGAATACCCTCAGCAGTGGGAATTTGCTCCCGGCATCACGCTGCTGTTGGTGTGACACGCCGGAGGGCAAAGGAAAGCGAGGAGAGGACTCAAAGGCAACTTCTGCAGGGAGGGAAGGTCGGGCTCCTGCTTTTCAACACCCCCTTTTGCTCTCTGTTTCCCTCCAGCCCCTAGCAGGGGTTGCAGAAGTCCCCTCTGGGGAGTCCTCCAGGACTGGTGACAGGGGGCGAGTGGCAGTTGTTGACACTTGGGATTGGGGTATTTTGTGTTTTAAAGTGAATTCAGTGCTGGTGGAAGGTACCAGATCGGGGTTGTCGGGGCTCGAGCACGGAGTCAGTGCCTGTGGCATCTGCTCGGTGGTGGGATGGAGCTGGGCGACAGCTCCCATCCCAACGGGGTTTGCGCTCCGGAGGCAGCCCTTTGAGGCATTGAGAAATGAATGGCAATTTCAAACCAGCTTCTTCTTCTCAGCCAAATCCCAGAGGGGACCTTTCCCTCGCTGCAGTCGGGCAGAAGCGAGTGGGCTGGGCTGCCTCCGATAGCTCCTTCCCCTGCCAGAAGGTTTCTAAAGCTTCCCACACCTTCCCTTCCTCTTCGAGACAGAAAAATACGATGCCACCTCATCTAGAAGCTTGCTTGCTTCTCCCAGCGGCTTCCAAACCCAGAGGAAGCCCACTGACACTGGTGGGACCCCGCAGCACCCCAGCCCCTTGGGGAAAGTGGACCTACAGCCCCAGGAGAGGAGAGAGGCCACCCACGAAAAGTGCTGGAGAGAAAGAAAGCGAGAGAGGAGGAGGTCTGGCTCCTGGAGGAATCTTGCACAGGGGATGCGTCGACCTGCCGCTTCCCCTCATCGGGAAGGACCACACCATGGGGCAGCGGCAGCTCCTAAAACCCAGAGAGCAGAGTCCTGAGGACACCCTGGGGCACCCGCAACCCCTCCTGGTCCCTCACCCGTGTGTGCAAAACCATTTCCCACCAGCCTGGTGCCAGCTCCCCTGCCCAGCCGCCTCCGTGTCCCCAGAGGCTGCGGGACCCTCAGTTCACCCGTCTCATTCCCGGGAGGTGGTGGTGGGTAGGGGGGGAGCGCTGCAGAGCGGAGGGAGCCGAAGGAGGAGGGGGATGCGGGGGAGAGGAGGAGGAAGAAGAGGAGTAAAGCCTGCATCTCCTCCCCCGGGAGGGTCATACCGGCTTATCCAGCGTCTTGGGAAAAGGCGTGCCGCTGGAGGAGGAGATCTTCCTGCAGACCGTGTTGGTGTGGCTCTGGCAGCGGCAGCCGGGTCGTTTGAGGCCGTCGTAACCCCGCTGGCAAAGTTTGAGGCACCCCAGGGTAGGAAAGTAGCAGCAGAGGCAGGGCATGAGGAGAGAGAGGAAGCTCATGGCAGCCCAGCGGGCACAGCAGGACCCCGAAAAAAACAGGAGCAGGGGTCGTCGGCGCAGGTATCCTCGTCGTCGGTGGAGCAGTGGTAGAAGAGACCCTTGACGCAGCAGAGGCAAGTCCCGTAGTCGAGGAGGCTCTCGGGGGCGCAGAGGCAGGGCAGCGCTGGTTGCAGAGCCAGCAGGACGGCAGGCTGCGGGCGGCCGTGCAGCGAGCACACTTGCAGCGCCCGCACTCCTCGCAGATGAAGAGGTGGCCAGTGTGGAGGGTGGGCTTCTCCGACACCCCCTTCAACGGCGACTCCTCTGCTTTCAGCTCGCCGGCCCGGGGCTGCGTCCGGATGAGGGAATGGCCGGAGTGGGAGGGCGTGAGGC
>NW_010257746.1:11905-15307 GCF_000690775.1 Eurypyga helias
GGTGCTCTGGGAGACGGAGCTGGCAGTGCTGGAATGGCTCATGTGCTGCTGCAGAGGTGGCATCTGGTGCTGTTGGCTGTGGCTGCGGTGCAGGTCCTGGAAAGTGGAAGACACCAGGCGGTCCTGGGACCACTCCTGCTTGTGTGGCGGCTGGGACAGGGATGGGTTGGAGCGGGTTTGCTGGAAGCAGACGGCCGGTCTCTCCACGTAGTTGTTGCTGGCACGGATGGAGCGGATTTGGTCAATGGACAGGACCTGCTGGAAGTCCTCAGCAGGTGGGTCCATCGTCTCGTCACAACTGAGTTCAGCCACACTGGAAGAGAGCTGCATTTCCAGGAGCGAGGAGACCCTGCGGCATCAGGGCACATCTAAAAATCCTAAAGGATGGGGCAGAAAGACAGGGAAAACACATGTTACGTTTTGTAATGCATCCATCCAAACCAGGAGGCAAAGACTGGCTGGAGAACTCCTAACAGAGCTATTTCCAAGGATTAGACTCAAAGTACGTCTGTGCCTGGGGGGGAGACTTAGGCTGGACACGTCCAGAAGGCAAGGGCCGCAAGATCTGTCCCTCGAAACAGGCGGGCACAGCATCCCCCCTGTGCTTTTGAGCTTTTCCTGTCCTTCCAGAGGATTCCCTACCCCTTACCAGCACTGATGGACCCTGTCTGTCCTCCCTCTCCTTTCCCAGGAGAGGGGACACTTGAAGCTGTGACTTATCCAGAGTCAGTAACAGAACTGGGAATGACACCTCCTCCAGAGCAGGAGACTCTGTTTTGGGGCTTCCCAGCACACCCCGAGCAGCCTCCCAGTACCATACTCCGTACACACCCAGGGCATGGGCCCGGAGGGGTCAGAACTCATTTAATTCCAGGCAGCATCAGCAACAAATTGCAGCTAATGAGACACACGCTTGGCCAAGCCCACGGACACCCTGATTCCTGGTGGTTCCCTCTGCCGCATCCCGTTTTCCCACGCAAAACCCGGTGATAGCCCAGAACGGGTGTACCCCCGTGACGAGCACGGAGAAGGGCCCGTTTCTCTCTAACCCTGGCACAAACACGGGGTGAAGCAGGGAAAGCAGGATTCACAGCAGGCAAGCCCCGTCTTGCCCCCTGCACCCAGGCTGCCATGCTGTTTGCCGTTGTTTTTTAGGAAATGGCACTTCCCGAGTCAGCAGTGCCGGCAGCAGCACCTCCTTTATCCGGAGGGAAGGTCGGGACCATCCGAGGGCTGTGGGCTGGGGCAGGGAGGACCCCTGTGACCCACACCTCCCCCCCCTCACCAGCAGGTTTGGCCTCATGGCATCGGCACCATCACCCAAAACCTTGCCAGGCTGGGTGAGGGCAGAGGCAGGAGGGGGTCTGCAATGGAGCCAGGTCTTGGCCCTTAGGAGTGAGGGTGGAAGAACGTTCCCGCTTCTGCCTGCAAAACGGAGCTGCCCAGGAGCGCGCAGAGGACGGGAACCATTCCCTGCATGCCAGACCCAGCGAGGAGCGTTCCCCCAGCACTTCCAGAGTTCAGAATGGGATACGTGCGATCCGTGCACCACCACCTTCCCCGGGACAAAGCCATCCTCCCCTGGCAGAGCAAACGGATCCCTCGGTGACACAGGTATTGTCCCGGTGCCCGGACCCGCAGGAAGACCCTGTTTCACGCGGAAGGTCCCCACCGGCCCCGCACATGGTCAGCCGGCCACGGCGGCGGCCGAGGCTCTCAAGTAGGCGAGGGGCCACAGGTAGAATCTGCTCATGCAGCAGAGAGAGGCAGAGGGAAGATTGATTTTCATTAGCTAAGCTGACCTTGAAGAGCAGGAAAAAGCAAAGGCAACTTACTTTGATTGTTCAAGCAAGATCTGGTCTCTCCCATCCCCCTCCCCGGCAAGCAAAGGCCACTGAGCCATTCAGATTTGGGTTTTCCCTGAGCGTGGAGCCCACCCGCCGCCCCCTCCGTGCGATCCTAGGTGAGATGCTCACCCTGGGGAGAGGCAGGCAGTGGACGGGGTTTGGATTTGGACAATGGATTTGGACCGGTGTTTGTGTACCAGAAATATCAAGGTGAATTAGGAGGGCATGGCTGACCCAGGGGTGGTTTGGTGACCACGCTGCCAGGATGAGAAGGGGCCGCAGAGGCAAAACGCCCCTCTGTGAGCTGTTACCTGCTGCCACGGAGCTCCTCATCTGGGAATGTCTTACAGGGTGGTGACCTGAACCCCCCTGCACCCCCGAGAGATGTGACACATCTCAGCCTGCAGCTAGGACCACACAGAGGGGAGCAGAGAGCAGCCTCTGCAGGTTCCCACATCCCTCATGACCCAGATCCCATCTTGGGGTGGGACCGTTCGGGGGCCGATGCTGATTTACACCCGGGGAGGAGCTGCTCACCTCGGGGTGTCCATCCCCTCTAACCCGTGCGCTGGGATCTGGCGCTACTTGGGCATTAGGACTCAGCCAGCCGGACTCCCGTGAGGTTCCCGTGTGGGGATTCAGCCAAGGTGTGACCCAAAGGGAGAGATGGAGGCAGCGGAGGGTCCCGCTGCGGTGGAGACGGTGGAACTGGGGGATCAAGCGCAGCCAAAGGGCAGAGCCAGCACAGCTACACCCGATGCTCCGTGTAAGACCTGGGGCTCAGGCGACACGAGGGGAGCCAGGAGCCGTGCTCAGGCAGGAGGTGCCCGGGGAACAGTGCGAGGAGGAGCAGAGCCCCGGGGACAGGAGGCAGAGCGAGGAGCTGGCAGTCGGGCCATGCAGTGGGTTGTGACCTGGAGTCTAGGGCTTGGACACAGCATCCCGGGAGGACCCCCAGCACTGAAACGGGGCCCGAATGCTCCTGGATCTATGATCCCCAGGCATGGAGTTTATCCATGGACCCGGACTTGCTGGCCTGGGGGTGGTGAAGGTCCCTCTGGGACCCAAAGCCAGAGGATCTGTGGGTTCTCCAGTCCAGTGGGATAGGAGGACTGGGTGACCAGAGCCAGGACCCTGCTCCTGCCATACCCCCACCCCTGGAAGCCCAGTGCCTCCCACTCACTCCCAGCCCTGCAATCCTGGGGCTGCAACCAGTCCATATCCCGGCCCCACTAGTCTGACCATCCCCGCAGCGGGGCTGCACCTCTCCCTGCCTACCTGCCCATCTGGGGGGGCCCAGGGCAGCGTGTCCCCAGCCTCCTCCCCCTCACACCCTGCCTGCGACCCAGGCATGCCAGCCCCACAAACCGGGTGAGCTTTCTGGCCTCCAGCACCCCCCCAAACATATAAAGTTTGTGTGATAATGGGCCAGAGGAGGGATGGTAAAAGCAAATGATGTACAGGCTGGAGGTGGCTGCAAGCGGGGGACGAGCTGCGTGGGGCACCCAGGGCTTGTTCCCTCCGGGGGGACCCCCTCACCCCACCCCGGGTGGAG
>NW_010257747.1:0-17900 GCF_000690775.1 Eurypyga helias
GCTGCCCGCGCCCCGGCCCGGGCGGCGGGACGGTAACTGGCTTCTCGTTTGAATGGTGTGGTTTAGGGCAGGGCTTGCGCGGAGCTCATGTCCAAAAATGGTAACATTCGGCCCTTTTTTTTAACCCGAAAGGGTGGCGGGGGGGGGAGCGGTCAAGAGGCGGGCAAAAAAAACAGCCACGCCGCTCTTCAGTCAGATATATATATATATATATATATCTCTTTTTTTCTCCCCCCCTCCTTCTTTAAACCAAAAGCATCCTGTATTAGATCACTCTGGAATCCTAATCCCCGAAACATTTCCGTTTTAGTCACTTCGTCAGGCAGCAGCGAAGCAGCATTTGAAGCCGTAGTCAGGCTCGCATGGCAGGGGCACCCCGTGGCGCTGCTGCCTCCCGCAGCGCTTCCCGGCTGTGTCCGCCCTGGGCTCCCGTGTGGATCGCGCCTTGCGCTGCCTGTGCTGCGAGCAGGCAGCAGCATCCCCAGACCTTCCCTACCAGAGGGGAGGATATCGCTTATTTATGCACAGATGGTATATTAATACGTATAATGTAGCCCGAGGGGCGGAGGGGGGGGCTTCCTGTAAGGAGCTGGGAGCAATTGGGAAGGAGGGCATACCAGTGAGAAGGCTTTGCTCTTTAGCCCCTCTCATTCCCCACTCCTCAGCTTCCAGATGGAGGGTTTTCAGGTTCTCCTGTTCGTAGCTCTCTGAAATGGTGACACGGAGAACTCTTTCCGCTGGAGTCTGATGAGTTAATTGAAGTTGATGGCTATAGAGCTGCTGTCAGCGGTTTCCTTGCTTCGGACAGACTTGGGTGATGACAGTAGACAGCATGAAATTAAAAGCACGCAAACAAGGGCATTTAATGGAGAAGGAGTTGATGGCATGTGAGCTTACATTTCAGTAAGGGAGAAAGAGAGGAATGTAATCTTGGTCTGGGGTGTGAATGCTGGGTGGCTTATCTGAAGATCAGGCTCTACTGCTTTGAGGAGGGAAGTTCCTTCTTTTTCAGAAGATCAGCCTGGCTGTGAGCCCTATCTCCAGCCTTACGCCGGTATCTGGCTGATACATCTATGAACAATCAGTGGGGCCCAGAGAAAGAGGGCAGTATTGCTCACAGGCAGCGAGGGGAAATGGTTGTCATTCTGTGGGGTTTCTTGCCTTTCATGGTGCAGGATGAGTGGAAATATTTTATATGTAGTGAGACACTGACCGGATTGTCAGAGGCAGAGGTTGAATCCTTGGTTTAAAAAGAAGTCCCAAACCCCAACCTGTGGCACGTGCCCTAACGGCCATGCTTCTTTAATATTACCTCCCACCAGGAGTTTTTAAGTCCTCTTGGTCCTATCACAAGAGGGGGACAGAGAGCTACTCTGTTAACTTGGGTTACTTCTGCAGACGAGGGGAGAAGCCGGGAGGGAGTTTTAAGGAATTAACACATCTGCTTCAAAATAATCCAAGCCAATTTCTTCTGATGGTCAACTGCAACCAGTTGAATTTGATGTGCTGCGTGTTACTCTCCAGCTTGATGAATGTTCAGGCTAACCCCTCCCTTCTCAAAGAGATCAATGACCAGACCCCAGCCTGAGCAAGATGTGTAGATATTGAGGGTCAGTCTTGTTCCTCTGCCTGAGGTCTGAATGTGACCAAAAGCCCTGTTGGGGTCTGTGGCTTGCTTCCTTCAGAGGTGGGAAGATAGCAGTATCCAGCCAGTATAAGCCAGGGATGTATGATGTAGTAAACTGTCACCCCTTCTTCACTGTGAAATGAAATCACTGCAGTAATTAAAGATGAATGTTCATTACTGTACACATTAGTTAATAGCTTACTGAAGGAAACAGGAGGGATTCATGCTTCCCAAATATTCTGAAGACTTTCTTCAGGCTCAGCCTTTTCTGGTTGACTCATGTGGTTTAGGCTTTCCTTCACCTAAGGAATAGATAGAGAATTTCCAAAAGGGGAAATCTGTCTGATTTAGTACTTAAATCTGATTTAAGTACTACTGAATTATTGTCATTATTATTTTTTTACAAACTTTTGTGCCTGGGCCCTCTCTGGGAGGGGAGACAGCGTGTCTAAACTGGTGGCCTGGCCAACAACCCAGTGAGCAAATGTCTGTGGAAGGAGTGGCTGTGTCTTGCTGACTATTTCCGACCCAGCCTCTCGTGTCCCGGCGCAGCAAGGCCCAGTGGGCTGGGGATAGCTGTGCCACAGGGCTGTCTTGTGTGGCTTTGTGCAGCTGGGACCAATTGAGACTGGGAAGCAAACGGTCTGGACATGATGCTCGCAGATGGATTGAAACCAGCTCCCCTTCTCCCAGCTGCACGGGCTCAGCAGAGCTCATGGCAAGCATCAGAAGTGGGAAGTTCTGCCCATTTTTAGTAACAGCCTCAACAGGTTTGTTGTAAGGACAAGAAGTTTGCTGAGTTTTAGGGAGCTGGTTCGTGGGTTTCCTACATGCTCTGAGAGACAGGTATGACAGCCTTCACTGCTTTGAGATGGGTAAATAGATGAGCTGCAGAGTGAATTTCATATTTGGAGGCTGAAGTTTGGCCTCTTGAACATGACACAGAGAAGAGATGCTGGTCTTGCCCTTCTTCCCACCTGCTCCTTCCTGGAAAGTTACTGTTTTACAATGTAGGGATAAAGTGATAGTTCCTGGGAGGAAAGCAGCTTTTCCATCCAAAGCCTATTTTTCATGTCTATCAGAAGGGACTCTTAAGAGGTTTTAAAGGGCTCGTCACAGCTTTGCTATTCATAAGTAGCAAAAAATATAATGTGCAGAACAAATTCAGCTGCTTCTCACTTGATATATAAGCCTCTGCACAGCCTTTTATGCAGGAGCAGGGGGTCTATTCTGAAGATTGAAGTATTTTCCCCTTTGCACTGTAGAGGAAGTTTGGTATCTCGGCAATTTCTTCTAATAGCTTTTTCTTTCTTCTCCCTTCTTTCCTGTCTGGAGTCAGGCCTCAGAGTAGCGCTAGCTGAGGCATAACAAGATTGATCCTGTCACAGTTTTACAAGGCAAAGCTTGCTGAAAGCCATTGCCACGGTCTCACCTAGCTGTCAAGGTAGACAAGCTTGCCATGTAAAATACATATTCGTGGGTATTTGCTGACCGAGAGATTGTCGCTTGTGCTCACGAGGACATTTCTCCCTCATGATGACAAATGGCCAGCTGCAGCGTTCAAACTTTGAGTCACCCTGGGGGCTTTGGGGGAAGGAGCTGGGTTTGGCCTTGTGGGACTGGGTGAGCCATGAGATGCTTAGCATGTATGGCTTGTCTTCGAGGTAAATCGAAGTGAAGGGTGGTGGTGAGAAGAACAGCCTCCTGCCACCGCTTCCTGAGTGTCCCAGGGAGATCAGGAATAAAGCTGGGGTGAAGCTGGAGCTGCTTTGAGGTGCTGGTAGGGGGCAGCCCTCAGGCCCTGTGTGCTCTCTTGTTGGCTACTCATTTCATGAACTGATTGCTCAAGGTGCATCTCGTTCAGGGTTTATTTTAAAATCTGGCCTGATGCAACTTGCCCAAACTGTAGAGCTGGGGGGAAACTTTAAACGCAGAATTGCTGTCTGACCTGACAGCTGCTGTCTTGACAATGAGTAGGAAGCAGTGTTCATTTGCAGCATGTAGAAGATAGTCATATACAACTTAAGTGCTGTAAGGAACAATGATAATGCTTTGCTTTTAAAAAAAAAAAAAAATCAAATCAATGAGAAAAATGTGCCTTGTCTTTATCCAGTGCTGCTCTGCCACTAGGTTGGCATTTCTGTGGCCATGTGGCAGTAGATGTTATCTCTGGCTGAGAGAACTGCGCTGTTCAGATTTACGATGCTGCTAAAGCAGTGACAGCACAGACTTCGGGAGCACCTTTTCTGCCTGAAAGCAGTACTTCCTAAGTACAGTTTATTCATGAACTTACAGAAATTCCCTGTTAGAAATGCCAGGGTCCCAGAACCCCTCTCGCTACTCTGTGCCATGCGTGCAAAGGTACACATAAATGCAAGGGCGATCCCATAACCTAAAAAGCCATGGGTCTCGGGGCCCTGCTGAGTCTGCATCCCACAGGCCTTACTGCTCTTGTTATGATGTGAATTTTGCTGTGCTAATCACCTCTCTGAGGCGGGGTTGTTAATGCTAGAAAGTACCGGTTAAATGGAGCCCAGATTCCTCATGGAAGCACTCCACCTCCAAGCCTGCTGGTAGCATGCTCGGATCAGGTGGTATGAGTGTGACTAATATCTCTGACAAAATGTAAAAGTCGCAATCACGGCTTCCTTTTCCCTTGGATTGAGTGTCTTCTGATCCAGACAGGGTCTATTTTGAGCAGGGTATCTAGATCTCCAGAAAGCTGCAGTTGTGGTAGCGGCTGTGGACTTATACAGAGGTGTGATACCACACCTAATCTGTAGTTTGCTGAACTTTCTTTCAGTACCATCACAGCTTCAGCAGTGAGGTCAATAAATGTGCACCGTTGGTGAAGGTACTGCACTGGGTGAGCGTCACTGCGTAGTACTCGATGGGCCGTAGCGAGGCCCGTTTCTTTGCGGTGTGGGTGTGCTGTAGGAAATGTGGCCCTGATGCACCTGAGGTTCCTCTGTGCCTTATTTTGCGCCAGCCAGGCTGGGTACAGAAGCTAAATGGTGAAATTTGTGAGGCTGCTTGCTCAGCTGCTCTCTTACAGTCAAACAGGCAGGCAGTATAGGTCACCAGATATCTCTTATCTTTCGGATCAAGCCTTTGTTTAACATAGGTAGTTTTTTGCTAGATAGTTGTTCTTCAAAGCAGTAAACAGTTGCTGTAGGGAGCTCTGGAAATATCTGGCTTTGCAGATCACTTATTTGTCCTTGAGTGTGGGAGCTGCCTCATACTTTCTGTGATCAGGTTTCGTCTGGATGTGCGCTTGTGGGTTTGTTTTTTTTTTTTTAACAAGAACATTATTATTCATTGTAACCTCTTGGTGCATGATGAATGAGACTGCGTGCATGATGAATGTGCTCTGCAGTCACTTACGTGCCTATTCAGCATCCTATTTAAGTGGGGAACTAAGGAGAAAGAGGGCATGGGTTGAAAAGGAGATTGCGTTTTCTTTAGGGGGGGAGGTCTAGAACAGATCCCAAGGCTCAACTCATGAGAACACGATACTCACCAAACTGGATTGAACTGTTCCTTCTCCTAATCCTCTAGGGAAGGGTGAAACACCTCAAAGGCATCCAGCTACCAGCCCAGTGATGTAAAGTGTGTCTGTCTGGGGAATTTCTTGCTGACTGCTTCAAGCAACCAGTTTAAATTCTTGTCCATGTGACTCGGTAATGACGTTTCTGCTCTGCATAAGTGCAAGGGCTAGAGGGGATAACATTGTTTTCCTCCCTAACTGCTTGCAGTGCTGGGTGGTATAGCTTGGGGCATCTGGTGTGCCACATAGGGCATCTTGAAGCAGAAGCTGTTTAGAAACCAGTTTTCTTGGCTGTCTGATGAGAACTTATTCCCTTAGAAGGAATTAGGTGCTTTCTTATGAGGTGGTGTTGTCTGGCTACAAAGTTCAAGTGTGACTGGATGGTAGCTGTGAGAACATGGGCTGGTAAAACTGTTCATGAGCACCAGGATCACATTTTTAGAAGCTATGTGTGTTACAGTGGAGACCCAGTGAATGGTACCTGCCCTTCCCAGCACTGAGGTGACCACCGTGAGTGGTAGTCATAGGTGTGAGAGGTGCAGTTCTACAGACCAGCGTGTCCCACGTGTTTTCAATGAGAGGAGGAGCAGCAGGGTTCCGCTGGCCTCCCCGGCCAGGCTGTGAGGCTGTGTGCTCTTCTTTGCTGCCTCACTGGGATTCACTTAAGTCTTTGGCCTGGAGTTCTTAAGGTTGGCACAAGCAGTAATGACAGAGATGGTGAAAACTTGCATGGCTATGAAGGACTGAGAGTGTTTTCCAGCTGCCTGTGGATTATCACTGTTGTGCCTGACACTTAGGCTGTTCTCCGGGGTGCACTTACACTAGCAGAGGATGGCTGTGCTCTTTCTGACGATGAGGTGCAGGAAGCAGTCGCTGTGGAAAAGGGGCTGGGGAGCTGTCTAGAGAAATGTCAGGTAGCTGCTAAAATATAACACATAGAGCGGGACTGGTCTCACTTTAATGTGTTACGTCTGCTCCAGGGGATTGCTGCATGTACTGCTGATTTTTTGGAGGTATTTTGTACAATCTAAGCGATGGTGTTTGAAGAGGATGGGGGATAGAGTGCAAGAGTTTTCTTTTTTTAACTACATAAGAACATAATACTGATTTCTTGCTGTGCGTGACTATTGGAAACGTGATGGTTACTATAAGAGTGTGCTTAGCATGACTTCTACAAATATTGTATAGCAACATAAAACCCTCTCATCCACCCAAAGCCATAGGTGAACTGTATGTGTGTGGGGGGAAAAGATGTGCATAGTATGCGTGGTGGGAAAAACATGACCTTAGCAAGAAAGGCAGAGTTATCTTCTCTTCATAGAGGCAAAATATTTGCTCTAAATCTGGAATTTTGGGGCTTGAGTGTGTTACACAGAGCTTGGGAGTTGGTGTAGAATGGTGGGGTAGGCGTGTCAGCAGCAGGACCTCCTGTCTGGTGCTGGTCATGCCAGAGAAGTTGAGTTTATTAAATAGAGTCTGTGGAGCCACCCACTGCTTGATTTTGACCCCAACTCATGAAACTGGTGTACAGGTTCTCAAGAGAGTCACCCAAATCCCTGAGACAGAACCGAGGACTTCTTGGGCCAACCCAAAAGGTGCTATAATGAGCAAACCCACTAGCATTAATACGATTAGCAAAAAAAAAAAAAAAGAGCTCACTTCCTATTCCCCTCCTGCCATTGCCTTCCCTGCTCTCATTCCCCTGTGGCATGAGAGCAGAAGTTGGTCATAGGATGTTTGTGGTGTGGCCTGCTGTCAGTTTAACCTTTTCACTCCCTCTTAGGCAGTAAGCAGAACCGTTTTTTTGACGTTTCCTGTCATCATGTCTTTCCTGCTCAGCTGGCAATGTATGTATCCTATCGGTACGGGCTGCATCAGGCCTTGCGTGCCAACTCTTGCACTCATACTGCAGATGACTGACCTCACGCTTTCACCTGCAGTTGTCTTTTCTTCTTTGAAGCACTACAACGTGAACAAGGCTCTGCAGAGACCTTCTCTACCCTCAGTGCACTGAAACAGCTCCCGTTAACAGGGCTGGGGTGTGCGTGAGTAAACACAGGGAGTTTTGGTGTCTCATCCAGATGAATCTTTGGTTTGTCATTCTAGCTATGTGAAAGCTGCCTGGAAACGTGTTCACCCCTGTGGTGTGGGAAATGACAGCAAAACTGGCCTTTCTGTTGTATCAGAGCCAAGATGGGAAGTGCTGGCAGGTGAAAAGGCTGTGTCTTGGCTATGACACTCGCTACAGTGGACACCACTGATGTGAGTCTCCATAGATCACCTGTCTGTTGCTCAGATTGGAGTAGTTTCAAGTAGATCTCTGAATGCCAGCAATCCAGGGCTTCTAGTAGTCTAACAGAAGCTCACCAGTGTGGATAGTTGATTGGCAGGTGAGGCTGCAGGGCAGACCTGTTAGCAGCATCCTCTTAGGTGGCTTACGTGGTCCATGAGAAGGCGGTGGTGATTTGATGTATTGGCTGGTTCTTTGGCAGGCTGTTTGACTTTGCAGTGACCGCGCTGCTGGGGCGTAGGGCCTGCCCAGGGTAGCACAGCTGGGTTCTGCTTACACGTCCTACATGTGGCCCTCCTTTTCAGAGGCACCCTTGTGGAATTGTTTCTGTGCCACGCCACACAGTGTGGATGGGCAGCACAGCCTGTTCGCTCTGCTCCTTCTGTGAGCAGAGTGCTGGATGGCTGGATAAATTTTGTGCAGAATACTCACGCTTCCTTTTACAATGCTGAGGAAAACTCTCCTGTCCTGTGGAGGTGCTGAACCATGGCCAGTTGGCAGTGGAGGAAGGACTCCTGCTTTCCATGGCCTTTGGATTGGGCAGCCAGGGCACTCGCTAGTCTTCGCTGCAGCATATCATGCTAAGCACTTGAACTTCACCGCTGCTGTAAATGGAAGTTTTGCTGTTGCATCTTCGCTCCAGGAGCCAGCCCATAAAGGCCTCGGAGATGAGGGAGAGCGAGAGCGCCATGTATGGTCTCTGCATCCCGGCTGGGTGCTCTTTTCTTCATCATGGAAAGTGATGTGTACACCCCAGAGCCCTGTTTCCTGGCCAGATTCCTTGGCTCTATAGCAGCCGAGTTTCTCTTGCTACCCAGTTTACCTGTGATTCCCCCTCAGTTTATTTAAATCTACCCTTCAGTAGATGATGAGTTAGTTCTGCTACTTAAATATATTTATCCCCAAGAAAACTTTTAAAATTTGGCTCCACAGGTTGGGGGGTGGGGGGAAAAGGCAAGTTAATTTCTTATCTGCAGAACAATGCTAAAGAAAGGACACCTTGTTTAAAGCTGTTTAGACCACATCTATGCCAGGGCTTAGTACAACGGAAACTACTTAATTTCCCAAGGAAAACTTTTATTGCAGCCAAAAGCAGTTCCAGCTTTTTAGGTTATTTATGCTTCCAGGTGGGTTTCCTACATGTCTTATCTGGTTTGGGAGACGTGGAGCTCTCCTGCCGATGAGGGAGAGGAGGGGAGAGCAGTTGCTCAGATGCAAGGGTGGGGTAGGACGGGCAGTGTGGGGGTACATTTGTTCAAGCCTCTGCCTTCCCTCTAGCTCTGCTCCTGGTATCGCTGCACAGGAAAAGGAGCATCTCCAGAGGCAGCGTCAGTCTTGGCCAGACCTGTCTCCCCGCATAAAGCCAGACCTTGCTCACTGGGCACCTCCTGGCAGCGGCTGCACTGCACGGAGAAGGCTGGGCGAGGGCTGCAGGGGAGTACATTCATGAACATGAACCAGTCTGTTTCAAAATGGCTAACGCGTGGAAACTTGCTGTTTCCTGAGGGTTTTGTTGGGCCGTTGGGGAACTCTGGCCAGGGATGAGACTATTTCCAGCTGTGGTGAGCCAAGTGTGAACTCACTCTGGGCAAGATGCCCAGCTCTGCTGGTTTTCTCTTGCCAGACATCCTCACCCTCCAGCCAGCGATACCAAACTCTGTTTCTGCCAGTCCTCGGCTGAAGACCTCTGAAGGGAGAGGGGAAAAAGGAGACCAAGCAGAGCAAGATACTGTTGAGGAGGGAGGCGAGGGGAGACACTAAAGAGCTTGCACAGGGGGTACGATGGTGGGGTGTCACCACCGAGGGGTGACTGTTGTGGGTGAGGGCTGGCGAGGGGTGTAGTGACCCGCTTTTTGTAGGGCGAGTGGAGAGGGAAAAGCGGGTGGTGGGGGTGCAAGGCATTGGCTTTCCTTGGTTAGGCAGAGCTACCCAGCCCACAGCAGTGTACCATCTGGGAATGAGCATTGTTCCCTTCACTGGTTTCAACACACTGAGGATTTCTTCTGTAAGACAGGATATTCCTTTCCTCTTTTATGGAAGCTGCTACAGGGCAGAAGGTACCCTTTAAGGGGAAGGCTGTGCATCTAGGACTTCTTGCTTTCCACAGAAAAGGCACGGCCACACAAAATCTTCCAGAGCTGGCAGTCCTTGCAGTCTCTGTGCATTGGGGTAAGACTTCTTGCAGGTATCTCTTGGTCCAGCTGTGTTTCCCTGACTACTGCCCTGCAGTCGGATGTTGCCGAAGAACAAGGAGAGGTGTGAGAGTCAGGTGTTCAGGGAGCCTCCCTGCATGTTCCTTATATGGATTTTTAGCAACTGGAGGGACTAAGAGATTAGCACCTTACACCGTGGGCCTTCCAGTGCTGGCAGCAATTGCTAGTGAAAGGAAATTTCTAGGTGCTCTTTCTGGTGAGTGCCTTCTGGCTCCTGATGCTGTGGGTGTTCGCATTCGGCTGTTGGGTTGGAGGTAGCAGGCTGCTGTTAAGGAGTTTCTAATATGCCCGTAGTCACAACTCCTTGCATGCTGGAACAAAGCATCACAAGCATGATACTGTGCTGGAAACTTAGCGTGCACACACCTGTCTGCAGCACGTCCTCTGGGTCTAGTCACGCAGAGGTGTTGGAGCTGATGAGGCCTGTGTATGAACAGGAGACCTTCTGTTCCTGCAAGCGCACCTCCTCCAACGCTGATCGTTTTCATGTGCCAGCCTATCGTTTGGTGACACGTTACACCTCTCCTTGCTGTTGCAGCCTGTTGCAAAGGGTCTGACCCAGCCGGCTACTGACAGCCTCCTACACCCAAAGGAGTGTTTCCCTCCCCCTCCTATAATGGCTTGTTTCTTTAAAGCTGTTAACTGGCCATAATCCAATCATTACTACTGTAATTAGTGAACTGCTTACAGTAACTAAAACACTTGAAGCGTAATATCCTCTGTGTTTGCAGAGCTTGGGACAACTTTTGCCTGCGGTTCTGTGAGAGGTAATTACTGCTGATGGTCCAGGGGTAGGTGCAGGGGACACGGGGCAAGCCTGGCACAGGCCCCAGCTGTCGCCACACCTGTTTCCCACAGCAGTGCTTCCCTCGGGAGCCCCATGGAGGTGAACTGGCGTGCCCAGCTCTTGATCTCCTGCTGCCCCTTTGTCAGAAAGGGGCCTTCTCTTTGCAAGCTCTGTCAGAGGACACTGGTGTTGGGTGGAACTTGCAGGGCAGCTGGTGGCATCAAAGGTGTGATGTAGTAGTACTTCACATTTGGTTTATTACATGGTGGAAAATACCGGCATTGCAGCAGGCTCAATGTCTGCTCTTGCTGTCAGAATATCCTCCTGTCCCTGTGCACAGTGCCTGTGCTCTCCCCCCACCCACCAAATTACTAACTTTGTAGGCAAAGCCAAGAGACTTCAGCTCCTGGCCCTGCAGATTCCTTCTGCAGGACTTGGGGTTTCCAAGCAGACACATCCTGCTTCTGCGTTCTTCAGCCACTTCTCCTTTTGGGAGCAATGAGCCAGCTTTCCTGATGGCTTCTCTTGCCCTCCCCTTCATACACTGGCTGGAGGGCAGTACCACCGTACTTGTCTCCGGCCTTTCTTTTCTTCATTTTTACCTCCTGAGATGAAGCTTATTGTAGTTCAGGCTCTTCCTTCTTGGGGAGGAGGAGGACCATGGTGAGGAACAAGTGTGGGCAGCTTTTAAAGTGAAGAGTGCAGCTGGATGAGAAGGGGCGAGAGTGAGTGAGTGAGTACACACGACTGCGGCATGCAAAGGCCCTGCAGTGGTAGCATAGCCAGCTGCCAGCCATGAGCTGCCGTGAGCTGGCAGCTGAGTAGGGTATTCATTTGCAATGTTTGGCCTGTGATGGGTCAGACAAATGAAAAGTCTTTTTAGCCTAGGGATGAGGTTTTGTAAAAACAAAACAATAAACCAACCAACTACTGGAACACCACCACCCACCCTAAAGAAAAAAAAAAAACCCAAAAAAACCCCCCCACCACCCACACCCCAAAATCCATTCCTATCACAGGGTTTTAATTTTGTTATTGAGTAATTATTGTGCTGCTTTCCCAGTCTTCATCCCTGTGTGGTGTTGGGCAATGAAGGCATTATAAGATGTGCAGTCTGTATCATAGCCCCCGGCGGGTGAAATAAATAGAAAACAACCTCCGAGAATGAGCCTGTTCCATGTGCTCTGGATTTAGCTTAGGAGGGGAGAGAGGTTCTCATCACTCTGGATCTTGTGCGTGCTGTCAGCACCTGCCACTGCAGCCTATATACTTACCTTACTGCCCCAGAAATCTGCTGTCATCACTGAGTTGCGTGAAAGATTGAAAATGTACTTGTTGCTGTGTAGGTCGGAGCAGTCAGTAAGGTGAGGAGCATGTCCTAGGGTGCCAGTGGCCAGAGATCTATGTGGTGGGCCCCATGATGTGCCAAAATCTCTTCCTGCCACCCTGAGCAGTCTGCCTGTTCTCTTGCCTTGCGCTTGGCCTTTGTGTCTATCTGCATCTTCCTGCAGCCTCACGCTGGGCTGGAAGCCTGCAGGGTACTCGGGGGAAAGGGACAGTATTCCTGCCTAGTGTGTATATAGTGTCTGGCACAGCAGAACTCTGTGAGCGTGGTTCCCACGTGCTGCAAGGCCACCAGCACCAAAGTGATGGTCACTGATTTTAATTGGACTTTTTTTCTTTACTTTTAAGTGTTGTTGTAAGACCACTTGTGCTGATTTACAGCACATAAAAGTTGTTTCCCTGTTTGTGGTACTTAGTTACAGTCCACTTGACTCAAAGAAATTAGTTTCAGTTCTCTGTTCTTCTGCACTAGCACCGCGCGCTTGACTGGCTGTTGGGTTTGGGTGCTGGCACAGCCATTGTCAGCGCACTCTGCTCGAGTGCTTCCCAGCCCCTCTTTAGGGTGAAGTCTAGTAATAAACCACTTTGGAGTGGTGCTTATGTATTTCTGTCACCTTTAGCTGCAGATGTCTGTTTTCAGCATGCCGCTACAAAACTGCAAGCATAGATGTCCCTTTCTCCACGCTCTGCTAGTGTAGTGTAGTGAGTTTCTGCTGTGGGAATAGCCAAAGAGAATAAAATCACCAGCATACTGTTTATTAAATTTTGCTTTGAGTTAGTCTCTGATGGTGTTCCTCTATCTTTTTTTCTACCTGTATTTCCCTAGCCCAAATGCTCCCTCCTCCTCTTCTCCCTTCCCTTCCTCGCCCCACCTTCATGAACAGGAGCTGGGAAGGGAAATCTGTGTTCCCATCTTATTTTGCCGTTGTGTTCAGTGATCTCATGTGCTTTGGACTGAAGATTGCTCTTCTGCTTAGGTGGGTTCTAGCTTTCATGGTCTGATACATTAACAAAGTGACCTGGTGCTGGAAAGAGCTGTTGAAACTTTTTTGTTAATAAGTTTTTAATAATTATCTTCTTTTCTTTCACATAGAGACTATTTTGGTGGTGTTACTTTCCTCCAGAGCTTATCTGGAAGTCCCTCGCTGGTGGTGGGCTCCGCAGCCTGCTTCTGAGCAGGGCAGCATCTGGCAGGCTCAGGTAGGGGAGCACTTGCCCTGGGCACAGGCAGGCTGTGGGAATCCAAGGTGTGGATTCTGTTTGCTCAGCCCACCCAAAGGAACAGCTCTGCAGGCGAAGTGCAAAGCTCTTCACCAGCGAAGGGGTGCAGTAAGAGGTAAGAGATGTCCTTTGGATGGGCATGCCTCTGGGTGTGAGTGGTGGTCTGAATTAGCAAAGAGTGAGGCACTGGCAAAACTTGCTTGGGTTTCTGTTCCCCTCTGACCTTCCTATGTGGGGGATTGGTAAGTCATATTCTCCTATGACTTCTTCTCATGTGGACCATTAACAGCGCTTATGTAGCGCTTATCCACTTTCTGCCTAGTGAACTTCCGTACTTCTGGAGCCTCACAAAAGGAGTGAATGACTGTATTGTGTAACTGCAGTCTGTGAAGTCTATTGTAGACAGTTTGCCAGAGGGTGACATAAGGTATATTCAAATTGGCAGTCCCTGATGATTCCAAAGACCTGCCAAAATCTTATTCTTTGCACCTAATTTATTTGTTTCACATATGCAAGTGCTGAGTGTTCTCTCTTCATCCATGTGCTTGGGGCAAGACTCCCTCCAGATGCAGTTTCACAATCTTCAATCCAGTCTGACTGTGCTTATGTGTTACTCCTTCTCAGCTGGATGCACCCCTGGTCAGTCCGTGCATATTCTATGGAAAAGTGGGGTTTCAGCCAGATAGCAGAGTTGATCCTGCTGAGGCGGAAGGTGGAGAAGGAGGAGGTGGCAGAGTGGGACTGCCCACTTTAATGACAGTTTGTCAACAAAGTGGTCAGCGCCAGCCACGAAACCAGTCCTTCAGCAACACAGTATTTGGAGCTGCAGGAAAAGCAGAGGGGACCTGGCTCCAGCGGCCAAAGGAGCTTGAGGTTTGTGCTCTGTTCCAGGCTTCTGAATACCTTTTACTAGGTTGGAAAGCTAAGCAATGCTTTCTCACTTTCTTTAAGCCCTGCCCAAATTCCTTGAATTTTTGCAGCTTGGACCAGGTGATGGTTCTAGTCTGCATGTGAAAAAGAGTAAGACTGCCCGCCAATGCTTCATAGGTAGGAATGCACCTTAAAACCACCTCTAGCCATGTGAGGTATCTGAGATTAGGGGGGAAGGGTTTTGGACTGGGGGAATAGGAATCTGCCTGACACTAGTAAGTAATATTGGAAGCAGTGAGACTCTGCTTCTGGCTTAATGGAGTAAGGGGGCTGCACTAGAAGTAGCTGCTTGAGAAATACGTGTCCCCAGCTCCTTTCCACCCTCGCAAGGCACAGCCTCTGCATTGCTCCAGCACAGCTGCTTGTGGACGTGAACTGTGAGCCAGAGCAAAGAGCTTAATCAGTGTTAAAATTAATTTACAAAAACAATAAGAGGGAGAAGAGTTAAACCTAGATAGCTCCCACAGTGAGGGAGCAGCAAGAGAGTGGGAAGGAGCTGGAGAGAGTACAGGAAAAAAACACTTTTAACTGTTTTTGCTGTGGAAATAAGTATCAGTGGATCTGTGTGCTGAACATCAGATTGCCTGGTTCCCCAAGCGCTGGCCCTGGACTGGAATTTGGCATCTATCTCATTTTCAAGTCCAATGCAGTCTCCCGCCTTCTGGAAGAGAGTGCTTAATAGCCACTCAAAGCACTGCTGCTCAGCAGCTGCTGAGCTGGGAAAGAAGCTGCTTCTGCCTGTGCAGGAACTTTAGCTGCTGCTTCCTAGGCCCTGCAGAGATTGCCAGAACTCAGAGAGGGTCACACGAACCCAGTTGCTGAAGCTTTGAGGAAACAAAGCTGCTCAGCAGGAGCAGTCTTGAGCCCTCCAAGTCTGAAAGCTCAAAATCTGAAGACTTTGCCATGCTGCTTTGCAGAATACCAGGCTTCTTCCATGAACAGGTACCAGTAGTCTGATGCCCATCTTTAAAGAGCTGCAAGGCTTCTGTAAGGAGTTTGGGGAGCAAAGGGCTGTGCTGTGGGTTGGCTCCTCATGCCTGGGAGCTGGTGCTTCCCTGTTGGGATAATGTAGCAGGGCTGGCCACTGCTACAGTGGGAATCCCCTGTCAGTGGGGAGATGCTCTGCTGCAGCTACTCCACTGCTGGATGCCTGGCTCTTTATTCCCTAGCAAATGCATAGTGCTCTAATCAGCTTTTACTGCTGGGTTGCTGTTCATATTGGCCTGTATTGCTTTGCCAGGTGTTGCTTCAAGTGTAGTTCAAAGCCTCCAGCATGAACGTGCCAGGGCTCTTTGCTGAGTCGTCCTGGGTAGAGCACAGCCTACAGCAGTCCTAAATACAGAGAAACCACTCAGAGAGCTGGAGACAGGCGCTAAATTATCAGGGTTGGGTTCTTAAGCATCAGGAAGTCAGGAAAAAAAAGTGCTAGAGAGTAGCCTGCTATGCAATGCAAGAAGCTTAGTTGTTTTGGCAGTTGAGAAGGGAAGAAATAAATTCTAATTCACTTAACAATGCCTTACCTGCGTGCAGAACTGGGCTGGCTGGCTCATGGCATGGGAGACAGTCTAACGTGGAAGTGACTAACTTCCTCTGGCAGTTGCCAGTACGGTGCATAGGATGTAGGAGGTGAGGAGATCCTGGGCCACTAATAAGTGTAGCTAGTCGTACTAAGTTGAACTTAATGCTGTGAAAACTCCAGTTTCAAAGTTGGATTGCCTGATTTGTGCAGGAAGAAGACGTTTCCCTTACAGGCACAATGCTCTGCGGCCATCTGACTGCCTAAGAGGAAGGAAGAGTCCTGCAAAGCTTAGATCCTAAGTGCCTTGATGATATGTGATCCCCTGGGAGGGAAGAGGTGCCCGTGGGAGAGAGGGTCTGAAATTCATTCTGTACCTGGCTTCCAGCCTGCTGCTTCAGGTCACCTTCTCTTCCCAAGCTGTGGTGGGTGCTGGCGCAGGGTTGCGTGGCGGTAACCGCACAGCATGTGCGGCAGCAGTTGGAGTGGGAGCGCAGCGTGCGGTGCACTGCACCGGATGCTTGTGCCCTGGCCACGGTGCGCCTGGGCGATGGCCAATAACCTGCTGTAGTGTGTAACAATCGCGTGATTGCTTGCCGAGGAAAGGGTTGGGACAGCTCTGCCCTTGCTCTTCAGGCCCGCTCGTTGGTTATTCAGCATGTTGGGAGTGGGATTATTTCTTCCTGGCCCACATACAAGATCAGCTTGAGCCTCTTGCTGCAGGATCTTAATTACCCGTACCCTTTTCCCTGTGAAGCTGCACGTAGACCGGAGTTGTTGTTGGACATGGCTGTGGCTGGTGCCCAGCCCTGTGCTTGGGTCAGAGCAGGGTAGCTCACTAAATAAAGCAGATTTCCAGTGGACTGGTTGTGGTGGAAATGGCATTCATCCTTCTGCAACCTTCCATTGTGTGGATGTGGTTTTTCAGAGGAGACAGCAGCAAGCACCAAGCCGAGGACAAAAGGCCAATCAGTCTGTGGAGACACTGTTTTGCTGTTTCCACTTCAGCTTTGTGCTGATGCGCTGCTGCCAGCAGGAAGAGGGTTAAGCACACATAGCGCATGGCATGGTTCTGTTTACTGCATACTTCTCATAATTGGGGCTGGCATCCAAATCCGGAAGAAGATTAGCACTTAACCAGAGACCCTGAAACAATGTGTTTCATGTTGGTATTCCTGTGAAGCTATACAGTCTGCCTGCAGCTCTTTGCAGAGACCTGCTGGTTCCAGCAGCCCTCAGAGGGGAGCTACGGGGAGAGAAGAAAATGGGCAGTTTTAGGAACAAAGGCTGGATAGGACTGAACTGCAATTATCAAGTGTGAGCTTGAAGCCAGGAGAGTTTTGCCAGGAATTAACTTATGGAATAATAACTTGATCGCTACCAAAGGAGATTCTGGCTGGACCCTGGTCTAAGTGCATGAAGCTACCCAAGTTCGACAGTGACTGGTCTGGGGAATGGGACAGTGCCCCTTGGTGTGAGGGTTTGGATGGGGGTCACTCAGCCATTTGGCCAGCAGTTGTGGTGATGGAGAACCAGTATGAAATTCAAATTAGCTTTTGAGGTGTGGTTTTGGACAAGAGGGAAGGTGTAATTTTGCAACACAGTCTATATAGCTTTCCCTTGCTATCAGCATGGGTATAACTGTAGCAAACTTTCATGGGGCCCAAGGCAGGGTGTGATTTACCTTCCTACAACTTCTCCTGCACAAGGCAGATCCCTCTGTTTCTTTTTCCTAACAAACTCACACTCCTATCACCTCTTAGGAATTGCAGGAGTCTGTTTTCCCTCATGTTTCCAAAGGTCTTTTTCCATCACCTTCTTTTTGTCTTATCTGAAAAGTCTGATCATCATCCATGGATGAAATCTGTAAGAATTAGAGATAGAAGAGGAAGGATGGAGAGGGGTGCTTTTTTTTTCCTTTTCCTTCTACTCCCCATGATTGTCGTGGTTTAGGCCCAGACGGCAACTAAGCACCACGTGGTTGCTCACTCACTCCTCCTGGCACGATGGGGAAGAGAAGATATAAGGAAAAGCATGTGGGTCAAGACAGGGAGGGATCACTCACCAGTTGTGGTCATGGGCAAAACAGACTTGACTTGGGGGAAAAAATAGAAAGATTTGTTACCAATCAAATCAGAGTACGATAATGAGAGACAAAAACAAATCTTAAAAAACTCCTTCCCCTCACACCTCCATTTTCCCTGGGCTCAGCTTTGCTTCCCATTTCTCTACCTCCTCCCCCCCACCCCAGGAGTGCAGGAGGACAGGAAAATGGGGGTTGTTGTCAGTCCATCACACGCTGTCTGTGCTGCTCCTTCCTCCTCAGGGGGAGGGATCCTCATACTCTGCCCCTGCTCCAGTGTGGGGGTCCTTCCCATGGGTGACAGTCCTCCACCAACTTCTTCAACATGACTCCTTCCCACAG
>NW_010257747.1:17959-29594 GCF_000690775.1 Eurypyga helias
CAGCCTGCTCCAGCGTGGGCTTCCTGTGGTGTCGAGGGCTCCTTCAGGCACATCCCCCTGCTCTGGTGTGGTGCCCTCCCTGGGCTGCGGGGGGTGGGGTGGGGGGGTGTCTCTGCTCCCCCATGACCCTCCATGGATGCAGGGGAACCTCTGCTCCGGCCCACCTCCTCCCTGGCCTTCTGCAGTGACCTGGGTGCCTGACTGTGTGTCCCTCTCACATCTCCCTCCCCTCTCTGCTGCTGGTTCCACAGCATTTTTTCCCCCTCTTAAATACATTATCCCAGAGGCACTGTCACTGACTGGCCCAGCCTTGGCCAGCAGTGGGCCCAACTTGGACCCGAGGAAGCTTCTAGCAGCTTCTCACAGGAGCCACCGCTGTGGCCCCATCCCTGCTACCAAAACCCTGCCACCCAAACCCAATACAGCAATGAATCCAAAGCTAATGGAAAAAGAACTTCTCTTGACCATCCTGTTTGTTATTGGTGTCTACCTGCTTAAGAAGCTCTTGGGCTGAGGAGGGAATAGGAAAGGTTTCCTGGTATAAGCACAAGCTTGAAGTAAACCTGTTCATGTGTCTGTTAATGTCAGAAGGACCCTCCTTTTTTTCTTTTCCTCAATAAAGTTGACTTTTGTTTACTGTTTTGCACTTCAGCAGCAAAGGAGATGAGTTCTTGCTTCCTATTCTGTTGAATATTAGCTTTGACTGCTAAACTATGGTACTGTTTCTTAGCCAGAGATACTAAAATAGAAGTTCGAGTATGTCTTGAGTTAACTTTCAAGTTAATTTATTGATTTATTAATAAATAATTGTTAACCATATTCATTAATTTATTATTAACGAATTAACTTTATTGGTTTTACACCGAACTGAATTATTGCAGGAGAAAGAGAAAGCTACTTGAACTTCCAGAAAGAATCCCAAATTCCTCTAATTAGAAGATTAGTGGTGGATGTCTCAGGGTGCTAGCAAGATATGTTTTCAGTAGATATTGATGGATCTCGTATGGATACAGCTGGAATGAGGTTTTTTAGGTCTTCTGAAACAAGTGGCAATAAATGTTCCTTGGCTGTTTGTACCAGGGCTAATTTGACTTCCACGTGGTAACCTACACTGCTGTCCGTCATCTGCATGCACCTTGCCTCACTCGGATGACTCCTTAGTTGAGAAATCAGATGTTGAACATCACTGCAGTGATGACTTACAGATTGCACACAAACTGCTTGTCCTGCCATTTGAGTTATCTTTCTTGTAAGTGGTGTGGGTTGGCTTGTTGGTGTGTTTTTTTTTTTCCCCCTCCTAGTGTAATATGATACAGGATCTAGGATCTGATAGTTTTATTATTTGTGCTGTATCCATGCACACATATATTGCTGTAGAAATGATTTAGGTGTTCCGTAGGTAAAGAATAAAATACCACAAGTGTCACAGATCTGAAAAAAAAAAAAACCAAACCCTCAGGGTGGGTCAGAAAATGAACAAGACTCAACAGCGATGCGTTTTACTGTGTAACCAGTAGGAACAATCACCATGTATCAGTTGTGATAGTATGCTGAATTGCAAATGTTTTGCTTAGCAACTGTTGCAAAGGAAAATAGTCACGCAACAGCAAAATTAGGAATGGTGAGTATGGAAGGCATGCTTTTTAAGAGATGAGCTGTACTCTGACGTATTATCTGTGGCTAAATGATTTGGTATTTTCTTACACAAACATATAAGAATGAGCATTTATGAATATGCATCAAAGCAAGTTTAATCTAATCCACTCACTTTCGTAAATGCTCTTGCTGGCTTTCTGTGTGTAGTAAATGTCCTTAGGCAGCTTCCCAACACAAGGCAGCAGGGGCAGAGAGCTTGATGCGGTAGTAATTTCTATAGCCAATCCTTGTGCAACTGTGATGAATTTGGGGGGATATCCAACCATAGTAACTGGAGAATGGTGGTTGTCTTAGTTATTCTCCATCATGAAAACATTCCCTTTCCCCTAAAATAGCTGATGTACCTGAGAGGACTCTGACTGACACCGTGTTTTTAGAGACACCACACATTTCCCTCTTGTGGAACTGCACCAAGGTTGTACTGGTGTGTCCACTCTTAAATACATAGCAGAGCAGGGCAAAATGATGAGTGACACGCCATATACTGTCTGCAGAAGTGCTTGCTCAAGCGGTATCAGCTGTGGAGCTGCCTGAATGATGAGTCTACAGTGAAAGCGGCTTTAATTTTGCTGTATATAGGTATGCACATGCTATAGAGAACACTCTTCAAAAGAATCCATCAAAGGGGCTAATCCAGTGGTCTTCAGGCTAAAGTCTGAAATAAGAAATTAGTACTAAGCTAAACAACAGCTTTAAGCACTTATGTTAGACAGTGTCTGCTTCCACACGTCTCCTGCCCTTGCTGCTGTAATCCTAACAAGGGACTGCCTTAGGAGAGGCATATGAGAGGCAGTTGAGTATCGGAATACAAATACTGTCAGGGTAAGAGCACTTTTCATTAGGCGTTACTTATTCATGGGAGAAATGATTAAAGGCAAAAGAAACCTACCTTGAACTGGCACATGAGATGTGCCTCAGCGTGCGGGAGCCTTTCTACTGGGTTATCTGTGAGAGGGTGCTGGACACAGGTTTTAGAGACTCCTTTTTAGTTGATTATTAAATGCTATGCAAAAATAGATCAAAAAGTTATGTAAGGAAGAGTTGGGGCGCAGCTTAGTAGCGACCTGCCAAGGCTACTTACCCAGTCTTGGAGCGAAGGTTTTGGTTTTTCCCACTATCCCAGTGTTGCAGTGAGATTTTTATGCCTTAATTGCCCTTCCAGGCCAGGGCTCAGCTGGAACCAGGGCACTGTGTCTAAAGTACCTGCCCCTTCTTTCTTGCCTGTTCCAGGTGTATAGCACGTAGCGGGGAGGAGTCAGTGTTTTGCTAGGTTGACAACATGTCTCAGGTGGAAGTTCTCCAAGATGAGAGCTTCCACATTTGAACCAGAAGGGCATGGCAGCAAAATGTTTTCAGCAAGGTGCTGTCTGTTTCTGAAATTATGTTCCTGCCTGAGTCAGAGATATTTCCACAAGTCCCGTCTCTTGTGGCAGAAGGACACTGGCGAGGATGTCCCTCACTGATGTGTCGCAGCAGCTCTGTTGTGAGCACTGGTGCCACTTGCTGTGCTTTGGACTTGCAGTTCTGTCATTCTGGCTGCCTTATATGAGTTTTGTGTCCTCCTTTAGCAGAAATCCTCTTTGTTGCAAGCCACGGTAGATCCCAAATAAAGGTAGAGTCCCTGCTACCTCATCCTACCCTCAGATGGAATCTCTTGTATAAATCACTTGCCTTTCCCTGGACAGAAACTTCATTTTATCCTTCACATCAGGAGTGGGACCCTCTCCAACCTCATTACCCTGCTGAAAAAGGGGTTTCGGACATGGTAGCATGGAGTGTGTGTTGCTCTGTTATGGACATAGCGCTGTAGCTGTTGTGCTCGATTCCTCCTGTGTCTCTTTGATCGCTATGCTGACAAGCACAGTGTGAAAGAGACTCTGGGGATCCTTGGCTGCCGGAGTAGGCAGGTGCAGCTGGCAGATACGGGGGAAGCCTGTGCTGTTGTTACTGACTTCCTTATAATTAATAAAAAATCTGTTTAAAAAAAAAAAGTGCTCTTTGGATGCACCTGCTTTTCCAAAAGCTGTGCAGTTGGTGGAAAGCAGTCTCACAAGAAGTGGATGGGAGGATGTATGCAGGCCCGCTGCTGGGCCCATTCCCAGTGCTGCATGGCTGCCAGGGCCTTGGCAGTGCATGTGAGACCTGGGCTGTCTCTGTCCCCTGGATACCAGTGGTGCTGAGCTGTCTTCTCCCCATGGCTTGTGCCTTTTTGGCATCAGTCTCCTTTCTCCTTTCTTGCTCTCAGCAGAGCAGCCTGTTAGCTCAGCACAGGGCGTCCCTCTCACCCCCCCTTAGCTTGGTGCCCCCATCCATAAATGAAGGTGCCTCCCCTGTGCTGGTGGCTCTGCTGCCTCCCACATCTCCCACAGCTGGGACTCCTCTCTGCCAGCCTCTTTGGGATGGTGTGTGCTGCGTGTCTGTCTAGGTCCTGCCTCTCTGGTGGGGCAGTGCTGGGTGCTCTCTGTTTGGAAGACAAGGGGATTGCCACCCCACTGCCTTCATCATCAGTGAGAGCATGCTCTGCCCTACAAGCAAGCTGGCCATGCCTGCACCCCGTGATTTTATGGGCTTCTTCAGTGTGGCTTTGTCTCTGTTCACCAGGCAGGGAGCTTGGCAGGTGTTTCTGCTAATACCAGAAATCAGCTGACTTGTGTCAGGAAGCAGGAATAAGAATTGAGACAAGCTCTGGTAACTAAGGCTGCTGAGCAGGCATCCATCTATATGTGCTTCAGGGGTGTACTGGGTTGGGCACAGCTGAAAGAGCCTGCCTGGGATCAGAGACAGTGGCTGAGGTTGCGGATATGGAAAACCCAGCTTTGTGGTGCTCGCACATCATACCACACCAGCAAATTACACTCTGAGGGCCCTCAAAGTGATTTTTCCAGGATTGAAAAGAATCTCGTGTAGCCTAAATTGAGGTACTGGTAAAGGACTTAAAAGATTGTGGGATGATGGAAACCCAAGATGGTGCTCTCGTCCTGTGGGAACCCCATTCCTATTGCTGGTCATGGGGAGCATGTCAAAGAGTTCAGCTTCAGTCTACTGCCAGCATATTGCTTAGGTCCATAGGCTTTTCCAAAATTGCTGTACAAAGCTCAAAATTGTCTGGAATTTCATCATGCTCCTGTGTTGAATATATCCCATGCCACTTACAAAAGAAACTGAGATTTTTGTTTTGTGGGGTTTTTTTAGAAATGCCATTCAGGACCTGTATGGGATTAGAGGTTTCTCTTGTCCCTGGGGAGAAAAAAAAAACCACATTCTGCTGTGCCGGGGCCCCAGGGTGACAGACTTCTGTGGGAGCTTGGGACCACTGCTGTGGAGCACCTCTGTGTTTTATAATGAGTGCCCCCTGTTTGGAAAACCATTAAGTGCACAGGTTTATGGGCCATTAATTTGTGCAGCAGAGTGTTTCATGCATCACAGAAAATGAGCTGAGCCTGTATCCTGGAGAGTTTCTCGGTAAAATTAGTGGCTCTGGCTGCCCATGTGCAAATATAAAGCAGCGGGCGTCCTTAGACTTTGTTCTTCCTGACAGGCTGGACCACAGATCATTTCCCGTGGTCAGGAGCCACATCTGAGCGTTTTGAGAACAACGCATGCATGCAAGTTGCGGACCTTGTAGCTAAAATAACATACGTTTCAGATGAGATCAGAGCTTACTAGAAAGAAGAAAATAGCTAAGGAAGGATATGATTGCATGCATGCTCAGTTTTGGCAAATAACGCATTGTGATGGTGTGTGTTTGATGCCGTGTTTTATAAGGGGTCCTGAAGCATTGCTTTTTGAAGCAAGGGCCCTTTTTACAAGGGCCTGTAGTGATAAGACAAAGGATAACAGGTTTAAATTGAAAGTGGGGAGGTTTAGATTAGATATCAGGAAGAAGTTCTTCACGGAGAGAGTCGTGAGGCACTGGAACAGGCTGCCCAGAGAAGCTGTGGATGCCCCATCCCTGGAAGTGGTTGAGGCCGGGCTGGATGAGGCTTTGAGCAACCTGGTCTAGTGGAAGGTGTCCCTGCCCATGGCAGGGGGGTTGGAACTAGGCGGTCTTTAAGGTCCCTTCCAACCCAATCCATTCTTTGATGATTCTATGAAGCAGCCCTGTGCTGCTTATCCGCCCAAAAATGACTATTTCAAAACTTGCAGCCCACAAGGTAAAAAGCGCCCCATCCTTTGAATGAATGGTTTGTGTGTGTGAGAGAAGGGCAGTTCCCCACACTACCCTCAGAGCTGCTGTTGTCGGTGGCGTTTCTCGCTGGTGGTTAATATGCAACCACAATGTCCACAGAAAGTCTGGATGTCAACAATTATTTCTGTACCTTGACAATGTCTTTTTCAAGAGTGGCAAGGGAGGGGCAGGAAAGGGCAGATTTACTTTGTATTGCTTCAAAAAAGCTCAGCAAACCAACTGTAAGACACATAGTATTGATCCGACCTTCACCTAAGTCAAACTCTACATAAAATCTGCCGTAGATGTATGGAACAATAGGTGTGTAATTCTATTCTGCTCTTTCCTACTGAACTGTAAAGCAGAACATCTTGGGTGATTTAAGGAGTTTGCTTATAAAAATGTTTTGTTCCTGCTCTCTCATTGGGCAGGTTCAGGAGCCCACTGTGCTCCATGTGCAGGTGCAGCACGGAGCAGTGTGCTGTTACTGTAGTGTCCGTAGTCATCCTTCATCCCACTCCTTCCTCGCCTGTACTTGCCATCTCCCTTCTAGGGTAGTGCTGTGCGTTAAACAGGTGAGTTGGTGAGCTGTTCGGGGCTGTTCCCTGTTTTGTCCCAATTTCATTTGAATTCATTTAGGATCCAGTAAGATGTTTGAATAGTTCCAGTACAAGCGAATCATTGAGAATTTATCACCAGTGACGTTTATTTGTCATTGTGTTACTCACCTGCCTTTGATTAAATCTAGTTCTTCACAGCTAGGCTTTGTAAACTGAAATATGTTTTCACCTTATTGATCATAAAATCATCTTATTTCTCTCTATCACTAATAATGATGTCAGGTGATATTTGTGCTTGTATGAAATGCTGTATAACCCCCACCCTGCTTAGTTCTGTTCATGATGGAGTCTGGTCACTTCTTGTTTTCATTTTTTATCTTCTACCTAGTTTATATTCCAGAAGAGAACTTCCCTCTTGACCTGTGACTATTTGACTTCAAAGGGTCGGCGATGTTATGATAACAGCGAAGTTACAGAAAACAAGTCAGGAGTCAGGCAACAAAGAAGAAAGGTGCAAACTGTGTGCTGGTTTCTGAGGTGTGGCAGGATGGGACAAGGCAAATAGGTTTGTTCCTTGTTAGACACCACTGAATATGCACCGGACAGCAGTGTAGGAAGCCAGGCTTTGTTAGTTCTGCTGCTTACTGAACGGCTTGCTATCAAAGAATAAATAGGTTAATATTTGACTTTGGGGGTGAGGCATTAATTTTCAAGAATAGCTAAAACCAAGTGGAAATTTAATACAGCAGCATGTAGGAAAGGGTGCACTGGCCTTTTTTTGTATCTTTCTAGAATGGCACGTTGCCTGTTCCTAGTGATTTGTTTGAGTTGCCAAGGACAGCCGATGCTTAGCGGTGCTAGGAGGCTATTGCACCTTCCTGGAAAAAAAAGCCCTACTGATAAACAAAGCAGCCGTGGGCTTTGATAGCCCAACAAAGAGGAAGGGGGTATGGGCACACAGCCTCAGTGATGTTTAAATTTGATGCCATTTTAATGGTTAGCCATGATCACTTAAGGCCTTTGCCAGAAAGACAGTGCTGACTTCCTGCCTGTGGCAGGTGCAGTCAGTTCAGCTTTACTCTGGCTGTGGGTGGCCCATTTGAGGGTGTTGGAGGTAGAGCCTGTTGTCTAGAAGGACAGTACTCCTAGGGTGCCATCCTCTGCTGCTCTGTGATGAGACCTGTATGTCCTTAAGTAAGGATTTCCACAGGGAGGCAATGCCTGGGATACTCATTTTAGTCACCTAGCAGAGAACACTAGTGGATTGCTTTTGGCACCCCAATTAAACCAGCTTCTTGGTGGGACTTTTATCAGGTCTGGAACAATTTTTGAAAGCTAAGTGCAATTCTTTGTCATACATGAGGAGGGAATTAAGTGTTGACACACACTACCACATCTCTCTTCAGAAGATAAAGACCTGGAGTAGTTTATACCTCAAGGATGGGGACACTTCTAGGGCTCACACCTGGTTTGAAAGAAGACTTTGGACTTAGAGGTGGAGTAGCTTCAGTTCAGGAACACACTCCCCCTTGCTGCATCTCTTAGTGGAGTAGCAATGTTCAGCAGTGGAGCAGGATAGAGTTGTCTTAGAAACTATGGCTGAGGGTGTTTTGAGCCTACTCTCTCCTTAAGGCTGGGAAAAACAGCTTTTGGTAAACATTGTTACCCAGTGTGCAATTTACACTGCTGCTTGTGTGCTTCTGCTGCACTGGATGCTGTGCAATTAGCTCTGCAATGTTCAACAGCCCATCCTGTATCAGACTGCCTTTAACTCTTGCTCTTACAGCTTTGCAAGTCTTGAGCCCAGGAATCCTCACCTAAATTTAGATGTAGCTATGGGCACAATGCTGAAATGTGGTGGTGTCCTGTCGATTGAGTAGGTAGTGTGTGCTACATGACACCTAACTCCAAAGTGTATCTTGCATGGCCCCTTTCCCTCCATTGGCTTGGAAGAACCTGAGGGAATGTGTTAATCCGTTAGCATGTATGTCACCAAAGCAACAAGCAGTGCTTTCATGCCATGGTTTTACCTGCCAGATTCCCTTTGTGCCCAGGCTGAATGGGCAGAGGAGCTGTGAGGCGCAGTAGTTGGGAAGCTGGGTCTCAGCCTTTAAGACTTGATGAAGAACACGTGCTTGGCGGCGTGGTCACAGTGTGTGGAGGGCTGCTGAGGTCTCTGTTACAGGCCAGACAAGCAGGATATAGAGGAAGAGCTGCACACAGGCCCTTTAAGAACGAATTGGCAAAAGAAGAGCTCAGTATTTAAATTTAGTGCAGACGAAGAGGGAAAAAATTCCCTACAGCATCTGGTTTATATTACTGCTCTCTGCTTCAGTAGAGGGTGTGTTTATAGTGAAGCTTTGTGGTGCATAGCAAGGGGGGTGCTCAAGCTGTTTGTTTCTGGGGGGCTCTGAGCTCAGGGTATGGCTTGCAGCTACCCCTTTGTCTTCCCTTTGGCTTCCTTAACTAATCCCATCTTGGCTCTGGAGCAGCGCGGAGGGTCTGAGCACAGCCCTCAGTCTTCCAGGGCTCTCCAACAGCTCCAACTGTCCTGGCTGCTTCCAATTTTGCTCAGCCTAGAAATGGAAGCAAATAGTCCCCTAATTATGAGTTTGTGAAGACATACAACCGATGGCTACCTACAAAGACTATAAAACTGCTGGTGCATTTGTGACCTGGTTGCTTTAATGCTCTGAACAGAGCTGGTCACTTCCGACTTGTTCTAAATGCAAGGTTGAAGCTCAGCGTGGGAGGTAGAAGGAGCAGAAGGATGGCTGGCTTTTAGTTGTGGTGGAATTTCTCTTCTCTGTGTGTGTGTGTTTTTTTTATTAAAGCACAGTTTGTGGTCTCTGAGCACTTTCAGCAAAGCTGAAACCTGAACACAGTAGCATTAGCAGAGCAAGCTACTTGTCAGAAAGCCGTAGAACTTCACACAGCTCCGTGGTGGTCAGGCAAATGCTCCCTTCCACCGGTAGCTTGTGCATCCTGCAGTGGATCTGCTTGAGGACTGACTGCACTCCAGTCACATATGCTGTAAAAGTACAATTGTTGGACTCGGCGGCGAGCTCCCGTGCTCTGTTTGGCAGGCGGGGAGTTTAAAAATTCTTCCGAGTTCAGTAATAATGTAAATGTATTGTAAGATTTCATCATGGTCAAAGATAAAATACACGGTTTTTTAGACTTAAAAAATAGTAATTCCCAGCCCACAGGGCTAGTGATCGCTTGTGTCTGCCATTTGAAACTGTTGGGAACAGATGCCATATGCTTCCAGGCAGAAAGAAGAGAAATGGAAAATTCTGGATTTATGTTCATGTATAACACAGATTTCTCATATGGTCATTCTCTCCAGCTGCTGCTGGACCAAAGCCTGTTGCCACCGCTGCCAGACCGAGATTAAAGTTCATAACGCAAATAAACTCCCCAGCTATTTTTGCAATTTCCCTTATCTAAGAAAACACAAAACTAGTCCTCACCTCCCCTTTTTCCTCCCCCTGTCCCAAGAAGAGTCAGCAGCAGTTCTCATCTTGCAATTTTCATCATTCCTTCTCTTTAAACAGCAATAAAGGCAAATAATAATTAATCTTTGCCTGACCCCATTCAAATAATTTCCCCTCAACTACCATCCATCACTTATAACTGAACATATCTCCTGACAGATGAATCAGAAGCTAAAGCCTACCCTTGCCCCTCTGCCATCCTCTTCCAACCAACCATCATCTTTCCAACTGCTGTCCGTGTTCATTTCCCAGTGACTGTCCTCCTCAGAGCAGCTTGCTTGCGGGGGGGAGAAAATACCTTTTCCTACACTTAGGAACTGCTCAGCTGATGACAAAGCTGGCAGCACTCTCTGTGCCCTGTTCCCTTGATGCTGCTTTGGGAAACACTGGTACCTGGGGAGATGTTCAGCAGTTGCTGGAGAGGGCCAGTCCTTCTCAAACTGTTAGAAATTTTCTTTAAAAGCGAGATACTGAAAATTCCAGTATTTTGGCCAGTTGTCTTTCCCTTCTGCAAAATACATTTGGGTATGCAGCTAACAACTGTGTCTCCAAGGTGGTTTCCAAAGGGCATCTCCCATGATTTGCACCTATCAGATTCCTGCAAAGTACCACCCTACTTGGTAGCTTAGTGTGGAAGATACCTTTATTCCTGAACAGTGGAAGAAAATGGGAGCATGAAGCACCTGAACTGCAGCTCCCAAAAGACACCACAACTCCACTGTTCAAGCAAAATCCTGCCACTCGTGGCAAGGTGTTTCTCTTACACGCGCCCTTGCTGAAAACAGGCCCTTTTCTGTAGAGCAGGAAAAAGATGTCTCTGATTCACTCTAGCCAATATCTGAAATTGTCCGAGCTATCCTGCAACTGGTTCACTTTTCTAAAAAGGGTGAAATTGCCGCTATCTATTGGGAAGACTCACTATTTAGTAAGAGTATAGCTGGGAGTATGGTTAGGGTTGAAATGGAGCTACAGAAAGAAAGGGGAAATCATGACAACTTGAATTGTTATGTTAAAATATCTTTAAAAAAAAAAAAAGGAATTTAAACTTTGTTTCCAGTGGGATTTTACTCTTCTTCCATCTTCTCTCTTTCCCAAGATAATACTTGCATTAATGCACAGCATCTTGCAACATGTGGCATGGCAAATAAGAATCGTTCCAATCTTCTTCCTTCCAGCCTAAAGCTGGTTTAAAAAAAAAAAAAAGAGGATATCTAACTCTTTTTATTGAAAATAGCTAAGATACTGTTAACTTGGGGGTGTATTTATTTTCCTTGATGACAATACCTGGTTTTTCTCTTCAAATCTCTCATTCAGTCTTCCACTTACCTGAAAGCTCCTTTCTAAGGAAGACATTGGGGTTCTTTCTTCTCATCCCTTAATTGGGAGTGCTGAGCTTTGGAAACAGTGCTAACATTTTTAGACCCAGTATGATGCCTCCTCCTCTGGCCCACTGAAGAATGCACCTTTTATACCAATGGCCTTTCCTATAAATGGAAAGGCTCTAGGTATGTGCAGAGCATGGTGAAAAAAACCCTGGTGCTGGCACTCAGCATCCAGTTTACATCACCCATCCTCTCTTGTGGTGAGCTCTTTGACCTCATCTCCTAGAAATGAGCAACTGCAAGAATGTGAACGTGTCTGTGGCTAGAGCTGAAATCACACTCTGTCCTTAGCCATTGGAGTTGCTACAGCTCCAGCCTTTCGATTATTCATACGCTTTCCTGCCTGCACCACATGTCGTGGTTTAACTCCGG
>NW_010257748.1:0-271 GCF_000690775.1 Eurypyga helias
CATCGTCCCGGGAGCGGGATGGGGGCATCTCCTGCGGCAGCATCAAGAGGGGAGGCTTGGATGGAGCGAGCCCCGTCGGAGAGGGTTTGGTGTCGTCATCGTGAGCCTTGTGTGCGTGTCCTGACAGGTGTGTGTGGTAGGCACTGGGTGTGCACATGCGTGTGCGTGTCCTGCCAGGTGTGTGCTGTAGGCACTGGGTGTGCACACCCGTGTGCATGCACTGCCACGTGTGTGTTGTAGGGAGCAGGTGTGCACACACGTGTGCATGCAC
>NW_010257749.1:0-43346 GCF_000690775.1 Eurypyga helias
TGTTATACGAGAAAGCCATATTCAGTAAAACATAACTTCCTAAACCCCTAATTCTTCTTTTCCAGATTATGTGGGGCAAGCTGCCTCTTTGCCAGTCCTACAACTGAACATTTAGCTTTCTCTTGAGGAACACTATATCTGTTTAAATTGACAGCTTCTTGACCCTCCCTTTTTGTGAGTCCTGTGCCTGTGGGAGTGGGAAGTGACCTAGGGTAATACTTAGCGCATCACTGAGTTCACATATGCCCTCCCCTTTCAGCCTAGCTACTGATTTTCTTTCATCCCACAGAGCCACTACTGTTGCACATAAGCTACATGATCTTAGGCTTTTAGATAAATCAAGACATGTTAGGTGTGACCAAAGGAAAAACTACAGTACAGCAGAGGGATGTGATCCCTTAGATAAGGTAATCTCAGTCACAGCTCTGCCAGACTGCTGCTCCTGTGATCCCTTCCCTGTTTGCTGTAGCCGTGGCAAATGCATCTAGAATGCATGCAGGTAAAGTCTGTTGGTGTTGCCAGCATAAAGGGACAGAGTCGGAAGACCTGTGTGTTTACTTTTTCCGCTTTCAGGATCTTAGAAAGGTGAGTTCTGCTGAAATGGTGGTCTGGCGATGCACGCAGTTGTGCCCAGCGATCTTCACCACGCACAGAGGTTGCTGATGAATTCTTTCCTCATCAAATAACCTCACAACGAACCTAAAAAAGAAAACCTCACCACAAACAAAATTCCCCAATGCAGATAGCTTGCCAGTTTGTGAAATGCTTGATGGACTAGGCTAATATTTTTAATGTTTCTGCTAGTCTCGTAATGCTGTACACAATGGCATTTATTGGGTGTTGACCAAAGGATAACTTGTCCGCTGCAATTCAAACTCTTGCTGTAGACTAACATTTTGGAATATGTTGTGTCAATGTTTTATTTTCCTATCAAGATTCTGATTTAAAATACTGAGAGGGTAAAGTGGGGATTTGGGACATCTTCAAATTACTGTACGGTTTAAAGAGGAATGGCATAGTGAAAAGATAACCATTACATGCTTCAGCGGCATATTAACAGATCATCATTTGATGCCCAAATACATGAAAGCATGAATAAGGCTGGAGATTTTGGGGAGTGTAGGTCTGATAAATGTAACATGTGCTTCAATTTCAAGGCTCGGTGGTTTCCACACAGAAAGACTATGCCCGTGGTGGTCTAGGAGGGAACATATTGTGTGGCTTCCAAGTGACTCAGCACTGTTCCACCAGCAGCAAAGTCGAACCAGCATTGCTATAATCGTCCAGCAGATGATCCGCTTTCATGGCACAATCTGCTGCTTTTCTCAGTTACCGAGTGGCATATAATAGGACTTAACAGGGAGAAAAGAGGAAGAGAAAGAGCAGAACTGAAAAATCCTTGGCATTTTTGCAAAACTGGATTTTTCTCACTTTTTCAGTTTAAAGGGTAGCAAAAACACCTGTGTGTTAATTTTAAGTAAACTGATAACTGTTTAAATGTCACTGACAGTTGTTCAGATAAATTTTGCCATATTGTCAGTGATATAAATTCTTATTTTCTCAAATTATAAGGTTGGTAGATAAGATGTGAAGTCTAGCTGGCAGATCAAGCTGTAAGATGTGATTTGAAAGAGTTCTCTATGGAAAATATCCTCAGGTCATGGAGCTGTGAAAGGAAATGCAAGTGTGTAGGTAATACAGGTTAGGAAACGGTTTTGATATGCCCCTATTCTAGCAGTGGTTGGGGAGTGGTGTCTGGTTTTGTTGCTGAATGACTGGATTAGGCCTGCTGTGCTGTTCCCAGGCAAGTTCATAGTGTATGAAAGTCAGGGCTGTGAATGTACCAGTAGCTGTTGTCATCAGAGCCCAGTGAATTGGAAAGGTCGTGTGATGAGAGAAATGAGGTCAGGCTGAGAATTGGCAGCGCTAAGAGCTCAAGCAAGAGCAGTGCAATGGCTGGACCTGCCTGTTAAAGTGATTGATACACAGTGAGAGTAAAGCTTTCAAGTTGGGCTTAACAATTTTACCAAGACTTAATAATAATCTAGTAAGTCTTTCTGATGGGATTTCTGATTTTCTGATGTCAGTCTCTCTTTTTTTTTTTTTTTTTTAATCCCACTTCTTTTGAGCAGTTTTAACCACATATAGTCAGGTAACAAGCCAAAGATCTTTAGGGACTCTTTTTTTTTTCTTTGTGTTCTAGAAAACTAGGTTTTAAAACCTTTTAAGTCTTGCATGCCTAAGCAAATTTGTAAGTGACCTGCTGTTGAATTGGGGAGGAAAAAAGCTGGGCACGGCATGTCAGAGGATAGCTAACAATATTAAATAAGCAAAGAACATGCCATTTTGTTCTTTAAAGATATTATAATACAAAGCAAGATTGAGTTTGCTCAAGGTAATATTCTATTAATGAAGTGACTGCTAAAATCTGATCCTCTATTGTGCCGCTTCCTACTCTGAGTTGCAGATGCTTTTGGATCCTGTTGTGAGCACTGATTAAACACTGATGCTAAGGTAGCTTTTTCACTATAATTACTAGGGATATTGTCAGTATACTGGCACATTGTAAATCCCTTTCAAATACATTTATTCTAGAATAAAGATGCAGGAAGTAATAGTGCCACAAAATAACATTCTCCTTGTTAACTGAGCCCGTAATGGGGGGAAGAGGAGGTAGTGTCGATTTAGGATCAGTGTAAATGAGCCTTTGTAGAGCTCTGTGAAACCAGTTCTTTCTGAATGCTGGCACATAATCAGTCTTTCCCATCTTCGGTCTTCAGCTGCACGTGCCCTTCTGAGTGTTCTCCCTTTGAGTTGCTTGAGAAGTTATTCTTTTGGTTAGCCCCTCTTCCTTGTCCCTTCATCTATCAAGCTAATTTTTTGTCACGACAGGTTTGGAAATGTGTTTAAATACTGAAGCTGAATTATGTGTATACCTTTAGGTAAAAACTTGGAGATAAGGGATTGTTGGAGTCTCTGAAACTCATTGTTACACGCTGATGTCTAATACTTTTTTTCTGAACTATCAAAACAGTTACTTGCAGCTTCTGCCTTTTGCAGAACTCTAGTTTTCACACTATTTTAATTGGCTCTTCTTTACAACATCTGGTTTTCAAACATCTTAAAAAAAAAAAAAAGCTTGCCTTCAATCCTGCTGCTCTTTTTAAAATGCGTGCATGAAGTCTTTAAAAATGAAGTAATGCACATGCAAAATTCTGCATGTATCTTAGACAAATTTGTCAGTAAGGGCCTGACATTTGTTTTACAATCAGTATTTTTTAAAAATAGAAACTTTGGCCAAGCTACTCTTTTCCTTTCATAGTGCTGAAAGTGACAACCTGAACTACAGCCCTAAATTGGTCTGAAATGGGGTAATGTCATATATTTAAAAGTCTGTATGTGAGAAGTGGTTTATTAATATGTCTGTTTTATTTCAGGAAGATGTGGAAACAGGAGTCCACCTTGATCCTGCTGTCAAGGAAGTTCAATACAATCCCACTTACGATACCATGTTTGCACCTGAGGTAAGAAACAATATTGATCTTCAGAGCAGAAATGCCTTTGGCTTAAGGGGCAGAGGTTCTAATTCATATCAGGCATACCTTCATCTTAACTTTTTTTCAGTATTTAACTTCTTTCCACAGTTTGTCTTCTGTCAGACCAGGGGTTAGCATTCTAGGTAGACAAAGGCTGCATGAATCTGCAATTTCTACATTAGTTATGCTTTATGTTTAGAAAACCTTTTGTGGAACCACATAAATTGGCATTTTCATAGCAAGCTTGCTTTTTGCCAAAGCCATGAAGTCTGTGACCAAAAATACTGATTTAAACTTACTACAGTGTTACCTTGTGTAAGCGTTCTAGTTAGGAAAGCCTAATGTGGGACAGCCTCAGGTGTCTGCAAATATGGCTGACAAGCATAGGGGTTACAATTAAATTTAGTTTGATACTAGCCTCTGTGCCTTGCATTTGTTTGTATTCACTGTTCTTTTCCCTAAACCCATCGTATGGTCAGGCAGACTAGCATTTGTCGTCTCGCAAGAAGAGAAGCAAGGCAGAGTTTAAGTGTATTTCCTGGAATAATACAGCAAGTCCCCGGTTGCTTTCTAAATGCACAAAAAGTATTGTTGGCAGTGTAATTTCCATATTAAGTACATGAGTTTAAAGGGACCTGATATCTCTTTCTTGATATCTCCCCCTTACAAGGGATAGTAGGCTGTGGTTTTGTCTTCTGAATGCTTGTACTGATCACATACTGAATGGCAGTGTTTTGTGTCAAGTGGCTGATATTGATTTGTCTTCTGCCAGTAATGCAGGCTAGAAAGTTAAGTTGTGAAACGAGCTTTTCAAAGCAACTGTGTAAGTGATTACTGTGTAGAATGACAGACTAAGAAGTTTACTCATAAATACGAAGTTGAAGTGATTTTGCATTACAGTTTTTGAAACACAAGTCTCTTCCTCTGTTTTCTACCTGAAAAAGTACACACACGTAAGTTAAGAAATTAGTAATTCTGATATATTTTCTTTTAACATTGTTGATGTAGTTTGGACCAGAAAACCCATTTAGGACTCAACAAATGGCTGCGCCTAGAAATATGCTTTCTGGATATGCAGAACCAGCTCACATCAATGATTTCATGTTTGAACAACAAAGGAGAACATTTGCAACCTATGGTAAGTCCTGAACAGTGGAATTCACCTCCATCTTTATTATGCCTGGTTTCGACAAACTAACTTGTTCTCTGTAGAACAGTTAACAGGACTGCAAGTTCTGTAATCAGCTTTTTAGCAGACTTCCTAAAATGGGAAAAGGTATTTGAATGAGACTCCATACGTCTGGAGATCATAGTATTTGTTTAGGAAATCTCATTTTGTAATTTCCTTTGAAACTGTAATGAAGTGTATGACCCCCTATCAAACCCCTCTTCATTAATGCTTCCAATAGTTGTAGCAGTGTAGAAAATACAAATCAAAAGTTTGCACTTTTAATATGACAGGTAACTGTAGATCTGTTATGCAAATAGATTCTTTTCTGTGAATCTAACTAACGGTAGCTCTCTCAAAACCAAAAGGAAGCCTTACTGCGTTGTCAGTACCCTACAGATACAGGCTGAGTGAACAGGAATTGAAGAAAATAGGAATACATTACTAAAATATTCTTAGCAAAGACAGACCCAAAGAACTCTGTGTTGGTGGTCATTATAGTTGCTGCTTTCTTATCTTGAAAAACCTTTTCACCTGTAAATAGTTTCTGAGTTTCATTTGAGTTTTGGAGAGGCTTGAGTTTCAGATAGACTTTTTATGGATTGTAAGAAAAATGGATTTTTTTTTAATAGGGACAACATGGAAAAGACTGTGGATTCTAACCATTCTTTTGGACACATTTGAACAAAACTGCTGTCTGTTTACATATAACCATGGTTAAATTCTCTTCTGTGTTCCGTTGTAAGCTTTCATTTCTGTTTTAAACTTGACTGCAAGTGCTTGTCTTGCAAATACGAATCTTTGCAGGTGAGGCATGCCTTTGTGTTCTTCAAGTTCAGTGTATTAGGCAGGTTCTGATGCGTCCTGTGTAAACGTAGTGTCATAACACTCAACCTTTTGCACAACAGACTTGTGTGTTTCTTTACTCATATTTACTCCTCCCTGAAAACTGTCATGCCTCAAAATCACCTCCCTACACAAGCGTCCCCTTAAATTCATTAGAGCTTTATGCATGCATGAATTCACTTAATGTATTCTGTGATGGACCAGACTGGGACTTCATTGTTAACATCTGTGCGAGCCGTGTATTATAGTGAAACCTGGGAAAAAATGTTGCTTAAAATCAGAGACTGACATCCTTGGTTTCTCTTCGTATTTGGGGTTTATTAGAGTTTTTCTTGAAAATGTTAAAAATTGGACTGTATTTAAGACTTTTTTTTTTTACAGTTTTAGCTAATAGGTACCTTCCACTGAATTGTTAGGATGTGGAATATAAGCAAAATGCCAGTATTAAGAAATGGATGTCTAGTTCCATAGCACACCTTTAACTTACCTATCTGCAATTTTGCTGTTAGAACTTGCCAGACAATGCAGGTAGGAGCCTATTCAGGCTATGAATAGGCAGATTAGATTTTGTTTTGCAAAGCTAAGTGTTGCACTGTGTGGGTTGTGCTTTTTTGCGTGTGTAAAATAGATTCTGGAAAAAAGGGTCCATAGGCATAGAGTGTTTGGTTGGGTGGTTTTTTTCTTTGTAAAGTTTAGTTTGGGGGAAGATAGAACTAGCAAGTCTATTCAAAGATCCTGCTTTTGGTTTATATCATCATTGTACAGCGACTGCCTTGAAAACTGTATTACAAGAGAGTATAAAAATATATTTTTAAGACTGATAACGTTGGCAACTGTGCAACTATAATATTAGCTTTCTAGAAATGTTCAATAGATAATGATCTGGGTATGGTGAAAATGGAGCTGTGAAAAGGCTGAGATGGGCAATTTAAACTGCAAGAAAAAGCACTGAGAAGCTGAAGTTCAAGCTAGAAGAAGCAGTAAATGAGCATGATATCCTGGGTCACTAGAAGGTCTGTTAAAACAGCACTACTTTAAGTTGTCAAAAAGTTGGCTATTAAAAAATTCAATATTCTCTTTTCTATTTGGAAGGGGGTAATAAATATCTTCTCAGAAAAGACCAAGTATAAAAACACAAGTATAATTGCTAGGCATGAATCGAAGTCATACACGTTTTTAATGGCTAAGTCATAAGATAGTGGAAGGATAGAGAGTAAACCTCTTAATTAAAAGCTGCAGATCTTGAGACCTCTGGCTTCTGTTAGGCTGTTTAGCACCATTGTGCTAAGGCAGGAGGTCTCAAACAAATCTGCAATGGCTAGCATGTAGATAAGCAGTGACTATAAATGGAAGGATGAGTGTGGTACAAGACAGAGGATGGTAAATTACATCATCTATCCAGAACAGCTCAACTGCTGCAGTGTGGTGGGGTTTTTTGGGGGTTTTTTTGGTTGGTTTTTTTTAAGATTTATACATGATCTTGAAATTTACTGTGTATTCTGTGAGAAACATCTATATTTATCACAAACAAAACCCAAGTACTTTTTGGTGAACAGTCTCATCTACGTTTCTTGCAGTAAATATTTACTGTCAGAAGTACTTTTTTGTTTAGACGCTTGGATAGCTGAGAACATCCATTGACTCAGGGTCTTCCAACCCTTTATCCTTTTAGGCAGGTGGGCAGCAATGGGTACCTAGTGAGGAGTAGAAGAAAGAAGCAAGCAAGCAGTGATATGTCTGAATAGTTTTTTCAATATACAGTCTCTCAACCAAGGGCAATGTTTCTATTAATTTTGGGGTTTCTTTGGGTTTTCTTTTTGACAAATTTGCCCAGCTGCTTCTTGAACCTGTATAATGTTTCTGTGTATCTAGTAACCTATTGCAAGCAGTTCTACAGCTTACCAGAACCTTGTGTGGGGAAGTACCTCTGCTTTGAACTTGTGGAACTTAACAGCCTTTTGGTTTGACTTGATATCCCCTAGTCTCTTGTGTTGGAAGACACAATGAGTAGTCATTTCTTACTCAGCGTTTCTGTGTCGTTCCTTACATTTACGTCTTGGCCATAACTTCATTTCAGTCTGCTTTTTTTCCCACCTGAAAAGACCTGGTCAGTCCTCTTGTTTCTCTGTTGCAGCCTTTCCGTACCTATAGCTGTGCTTGCTCCTCTTCTGTCTCTGCTAGTTCCAGTGTTGTTTCTGAGATGAACAGCAAAGCTGTGCACAGTGTTTAACATGTAATCTCACCATGAATTTATTCTGTGGCTTAATAGAGGGAGAGGCGTTTTCCCTTCAGTTTCTAACACTTCCTGACATTGCATTTTTCTCAACACCTTTGAGTAACTTTGTAAAAGCTACTTGTTCCCATTTTCCAGATCATTTATCAGTATGTTGAACATCTTGGGCCTGAGCATGGATCTGCCAGCAACTTTCCTGTGCTGTGGAAACTGACCATTTATTCTTGCCTGTGTTTTAATAACTTTTAATCAGTTGACCTGTAAAGACCTAATGGGGTAATGGGTATAAATTGAAATCAGGGAGGTTTAGATTAGATGTCAGGAAGAAATTCTTCACAGAGAGGGTAGTGAGGCACTGGAACAGGTTGCCCAGAGATGTTGTGGATGCCCCCTCCCTGGATGTCTTCAAGGCCAGACTGGATGTGGCTTTGAGCAACCTGGTCTAGTGGAAGGTGTCCCTGCCCGTGACAGGGGGGTTGGAACTAGATGGTCTTTAAGGTCCCTTCCAACCCTAACCATTCTATGATTCTATGACCTGTAGGGTTTTTTTTACAGTGTCTTTGATGCACCCTGTCATCAGTCTAACTCTTTCGTAAAGGTATCCGACATTGGCCAAGCTTTGCTCGTTCACGATTGTCACCTCAGAAACACCCAGAAGCTTTTGTCTTTGTAACGTACCTGTACAGAAAGCGGTGTTGTCTGCTCTGCTGCAACATCTGATGCTCATCCGAGTGCCTACTCATTTTCTTTATTATACTTTCTACTGCTTGAAACTTCTAACCATACAAATGTCTGCCTGGTGACCTGTGGTTCCTCAGATCTCCTCTGAAGCATCTTTTAGAAGTTGGCGTCATATTTGATACGTTCCATTTCTGTCATAGTGGGATGATATTAGGCAAGAGTTTTTCCACTGTCATTCGGCTTTAGATCTCTTGGATGACTGCCATCTAGTCCCAGTGTTTTGTTACCACTTATCTGACTCTTTAGTCTCCTGATATTTCACTTTGAGGTAGATATACTGTTATTTTACCCATAAAAAAAAGATTCTGGCACAGGAGCCTTCCCAAGCTCCTCCGTAATGAACACGTTTGAGAGCAGCCCTGAGGAGAAGGACTTGAGGGTAAAAGCACATTGTGTAAAAATGCATCACATCTTGGTGAGAGCGTTGCACGGGCTACTACAAGGAGGTGGCTAAAATATGTCATTATTATTGTGCTGCTTTCCCTGGCACTTGTTTTATCTCCATTAGCATTCCACATTTCTTGTATCTTCTGGCTGAATGATCAGTAAGGGAGTCTTGGCAACTGTACTCACCAATACTTAAACCTGGAATTTCAATCCAAAGGATCCTTTAATGCTTGTTAACACAATTAACTTGTTAATCTGATTTGTCTTTAAGCTTTCTGTAGCATATAGCATGTTTTTTCCCCACTGGTATGACCATCTTATTTCTGTGTTCTTTCTACCTGGTTGAGCGTATTCTGTGCAACTATGTCAGTATTGTCCTACCAATTATGTTAGTTTATTAATTTAAAACCCAGTATTCCAATTTCACTGTGTATTATTTCTAGGCTCTGCCATTTTGTATGCATGCTTGGGTTCTCCATTACCCTGCCCTCAGTTTAAATAGGATTCTGTGCTTATTGCTATCCCTGTTATCTGAGGTCACAGATTTCTGTTCTACCTTTTGCTTAAGGATGTGGCTTTTTTTACGATTGTGTGTCATTCCAAACTGCCTATTTTTCTTTAACTATTGGCTATTTACAACTATTTCATCAAAGGCACTCTTTGAACCTTCTCACTACCAACAACCTTCTAAATCTAGATGAGACCTACCCAAGCCAGTAAGGTTCCTTCATTCCAGGAGTCGGGAGAGGTGAAGTTGACAGAGTCACTGAAGATGATTTCCTCATTAGACTTCAGATGTGCAGCTTCTCTTTGCAGTAAAAAACCTCTTGAGAACAAGCTGCCCTTCCACAATGTGTTTTTACAAATTCAAAAATACCATGGCTTAATTGAGTTACTTTTATGCTGACCCTCTGTCCACGGAAATCATGCCAAGTACAAACCTTAAATCTCTGACACATCAACCAGACCTCAATTTCTGTATCAAGAATGCCTCTGTGATAGCAGCATGTGGAAGTAGTCAGTTATCTGCTACTGCATTTAAACATCATAGTTCAGGCATATAATTCACCAAGGAAAAGCCAAATCTTAGACTGTACCTAATAAGTTATTTCCTTTTTTTGGTATTTGTCATTCAGCATGTCTTTGAAGTGAAGTATTTCACATTTATCTTTGGTGTCAGCTGCAGGTTTTACAGGTGTGTGATCCTTTGCTGGTGGCATAATCCATCAAAATATTGAGTAAGATAGTCCAGGTAGGCCTTCTTATAATCTTGTGTAAAATCCTCTACCACTTTGATGAAAAGCCATTAAAAATTGCTCTGTGAGAGTCTGACCTTTTTTTAACTGGTAACCAGTTTTACATCTACAGTTGTAGGTAGTCTACCCTATTTTGAATCCATTGATGTAAGGCAATCTTAATTACTAGCAATTTCAGCTATTAAAGAGAAGGCTTTTTCTCTAGAAAAACAAATTTCTCTTCACGAGCCATTACTATGTAAATGGCCAAAAGCTTAACTAGCTTTATTTTTTCTATTTTGTAGCCTTGGAGCATGGCTAAAAAGATGAGGAAGTCCTAAAATAAAACGCTTGTTCATTCTTCTGTATCTGTACCCTCAGCAGAGGCAGTCTCTTTTCTTGAAAAATCCCTTTTGAGCTCTACTAAAAGAAAACAAAAAAAGGCTATATACTTTCATTAATTATGTAAGCATATATACATTTTCATTGAAGTGGAATTACAGATTATTTTTCACATGCTGCACACAAACTGTTCATGAACACGTTAGAAAAATAATTTCATAGCTGTTTAGGCATCAGCACTCATCCTAGAAGTGGACTGCCTCATTCATGCAGCATTTGATATTTTTAAATCTCTCCTTCACAAGAAATTAGTGTCTTATTTGGTAAGAAACAATCTTCTGTCCATGAATCTCAAAGCTCTTTATAAGTATTCAGTAACTTGGTTATAACAAGATTACTTCATCAGTAAGGCTGATATTTTAAGAGCTTAAAATGACTGACTTAGAAATAACACTTCTGATTTTTTTTTTTTTATTATCTACTCATGCTACATGCAACGCCTACGGTTGCTGTTACCTCTTACAGTTGTAGGCACTTCGTTCTCTGATTACTCTGATATCTGCAGGGAGACCAGTGCAGTCGGAACGGCTTGGTCCAGCGGTGTTTTTCCACATACCTGAGCTACTGTGGATCTCTGTACACTGCAGTGCACAGCACAGTGTAAACATACTTTAATGTGCTGTCTTTCTGGAACGCGCATCAAAGTCTGATTACTTAACCAACCATTTTCAGGTGCAGTGAAATTATGGATGTAGGTGGAATTCTACCTTTCCTTGCTAAAATGTAGCATGAAATGCCTACCTCCTAAATAAAACTGAAGGAGACGTAGGAGTCAGGGCACATTATATGGCATAGCAGCTGAGTAGGATAAAAGCAAGCTGTCTTTTGCAGCTGCATGTAGGAGTCCCAGACAGGAAAAAAAAGATTCTCTTTCACATATCCAGTAGAAAGTGGAAATTGTTCAGAGCTTTTCTGTGAGAATGATGCTGGACCAAATTCAACCCAGCTATAAGAGGTCTCAGCTTCCACGGGAAGCTGTGCTTGGCCCAGGGGCCCTATTCATTAGAATACTGTCCCTCTTTTACAAGTACGGAGCAAATAGAGTCTGAGAGACTCTGTCGATACAGTTGGAGGACAAGTAAGCCACTGTATTGATTTTGACATAAATCCAAAGTAATATCTCTCTGCTGTTAACAGAAACCTTATAGCTTGGAAAAGAACTCATTGAAATAGTGGCTTAATAAAAGCAGGAGTTAAATTAGCAAAAGTCTAATTGCAGTGTCTGCTCAATTTGGTTATCCGTGAAAATAAATCCTAATAACGGTCTAGAATACCTAAACCAAACAACAAAAAAGGTTATAGTGGGAATTTATATTTCATAAGAGAGCACTGGTATCTATTTCTCTCGATATATCATATTCACGGAGCATCTGGGCATATGTTTTTTTCATGACTGGGTCTTACTAGGATTGAAGCTCCAGAATTGGTCTGCAGGTGGATTGCTCCATACGTATGGGAACACTTGCTATGTTCTTGGAATGGCTCTTCTACTAATTACAATAATAACTTTCTTCCAGCTTCTAAAAAGAATAAACCAGACCATCTTCTAGGACAGTAGTCTTTCTGAGAAATGGTTGGGGAGAGGATCCCCTTAGGCTACTGGGATGGGGTTGATAGGTTCTCAGCTTGTATGCATCCACGTGCTTTTATGGGCTGTTGATCTCTGGGGTGGACTGGGTGATCTCCCACTGCTCATGGCTATCTCTGTGAATCAACAAAAACATAATAAATTAGATTGTATGCTATGGGATTTCTTCTGGTTTTGTGTATGTGATTGCTTTTACTAGTGATTTAATATCTTCATTGCTTTTTTCCTTCCCCCTCCCGCTTGCTATGTTCTTGGAATGGCTCCTTCCTGATACAGAGAAATTCTCTTTGGGCCATCAAAGGATATTTTGTCATTTGAACAATATTTAATAATAATTGGTGCTGTGTCCACCAGGGTGCAGTCTTTCCAAAAAAAAAAAGTCATGGTGGTCAGTAACTGTTCAGTGCAACTGTTCCTGGGTAACTACAAGGGTTTGACTGCCTGTCTTATTCTCATGAGGTCATGTTCCCCACTTTGAGAGAAATGGAGAAAAATTGTAAGATAGGCATATCAAAATGAGAACTTCGGTATCAAAAATTGGAAATATTCTGAGTATCTATGAAATACTGATATGTTTTATAGGTCATTTAAAGAAGTAAATGCCACAGGGTTTGCTTGTTGTTGTTTTGTTTTTTTTTTTTTAAACGAGACTCAATAGGTTTAATCAGGAAACGAAGATGTGAATGCTCAATTATTTTAAAATTAATGGCCATTTCTACTGCCTCTGATACAATGCACATTAGTTAAAGCAACTGCTTTCAAGTTGAGGGAAAAAGCTGTCCCAACTCTGTTGGGAGAAAAATGAAGTAATTTCTGCTGGGGAGGCAGAATATGCACAAAGCCCTAGAAAACTTCTTTTGCTTTCATTTGTTTCCCCATCTCTGTCCTCTTCTTTCCAGCTGCTGTCCCCAGGACTGCCAGAGATGAGTACCACTCACTCTGACCTGCAGAGGTAGCCAGCAGGGCAAGGGAGCTGTGGGGCCAGAGCTCCGTGCATGCAGCCACAGCAGGCTGGTTTCAGTGTGACTTACTGGCTTTGCAAACCAAGGAACAGTGCCCTGAACTAAAGCAGCATCCGTTTAAAATCACATGTTACTGTTGTAAGATTTTGAGCTAGTCTTTTCCTTATGCAACATTACAAGAAGAGGTCGCTATGGCATTTCAAAGTCTAATGTTTGCATGACAGCATACTGCTCTGAATTCAGTGTTGACCTGGCTTGGAGCAGGGTGTCGGGACAGGAGCCTCCTGAGGTCCCTTCCTGACAGAGAGATTCTGTGACTTTGCTCCCTGTGACTACCCTCCCTCTGTGTCTTAACTGTTGCATAATATATTTATTTGCTTCTCTAGCTTGTGCAAATTTAAGCATTCTGGCAGCAAGGCATGTACAAGGACCTCACGGTAATGCTTTGTAGTAATCCTAATACCCAGGGCAAGCCAAAATGGATGGGATTTCAAAGTGTCAACCTTTCCTCATCCCTAGCTCCTTTAGAACCAACAAGAAGAAAAAAAAAAAAAAATGGAATGTGGGTGGGGAGAGAGAGTAATAAAGTTGTACAAAACTAAAAACTTGAAATAACAGTATTTTATTTCTCCTCTTGCTCTAGGTTATGCGTTAGATCCCTCTATAGATAATCCTGAGGTTGCTACCAAATATATTGGCTCTGTAGAAGAAGCTGAAAAAAATCAAGGTAAATAATTCAGACTCTCATATAAATGACTTGGAACTGAGACTGTTTCTGTTTCTTCTTCACTAAGAAATGGAATCAGTATCAGCAAAGGAAGGAATGATGGTAGACTTACCCATGTCCAAAGACACAATAAATGAAGATGTGTTGCAATTGCAGTGTGAAGAGGGGAAGAGAGATACTGGGAGGCTTTGTTTTCCTGAAGCAACAAGTATTTCAAATTATGATTATGTCAAGTGTCAAATTAGGATTTGTAATTGGAACCTTGCATGTGCCACTACCTGAATAGATTTGATCTGTATATTTGAAACAGAGCTTTTTGGTCCTCTTAAATTCTGTCTTAACTAAACTTGTGATATGTCTGCATTAGGACACTTGTATGTTGGGCTAATCGCCTTAACTGTGTTACTCAGTAGTAAACTGATCGCTCTGTATGCAGCCTCTAGCATTCAGCTGGGAACTGTATGTTATCTCTGCTTAGCAGAGTTAAGCTGTTTGGGTTATTTGGAAAAGAAAAAACATTGGAAGGTTGCCACATGGAAAGTGATCATTCCCCTGTACTTGGCAGTGGTGAGGCTGCACCTCAAATCCTGAGTTCATTTTTGGGCCCCTCACTGCAGGAAAGACATTGAGGTGCTGGAGTGTGTCCAGAGAAGGGCAACAGAGCTGGGGGAGGGTCTGGAGCACAAGTGCTGTGAGGAGCGGCTGAGGGAGCTGGGGGTGTTTAGCCTGGAGAAGGGGAGGCTCAGGGGACACCTTATCGCTCTCTACAGCTCCTTGAAAAGAGGTTGCAGAGAGGTGGGTGTTGGGCTCTTCTCCCAAGTGACAAGTGCTAGGACAAGAGAAGACGGCCTCAAGTTGTACCAAGGGAGGTTTAGATTGGATATTAGGAAAAATATCTTCACTGAAAGGGTTGTCAGGCATTGGAACGGGCTGCCCAGGGAAGTGGTCGAGTCACCAGCAGTGGAAGTATTTAAGGGATGTCTGAATGGTTGGACTTGTTGATCTTGGTGGTCTTTTCCAACTTAAACCATTCTATTGTTCTATGATTCTCTAATGGTAAAGGCATAGCGTGCCACTGGGAGGACTGACTACTGGAGGCATGGGGTTCGTAATTAATAGTTTGGTAGAAGGTATTTAACACTTGAAGTGACTTACATTGGAAAATTGCACCTATGTAAACTCTATAGTTAAGCTGTCCCTTGCATGTCTTTTTCTAGCATCTTATTCACATGTATAAACAAAGGTTCTTTATTTCTGTCTTCTTCTGTGGAATATATTCAAGGTTATTTCATTCTTTCCTTCCAAAGTAAGATTAAGAAAATCGTGACTGATTTTGGTATAGCAACTACAGACATTAGACAAAAATGGCTAAGATGAAATCATTAAAAAATAACCTTTTCTTAATGGAATTTTAGTAATTTATTTTAAGAAAACTCTGTACTCGTTAATGTACAATTCCTTCATGTAATCATTAATTTTTACATTGCCTATTTCCCCTTGTTTATACAAAGCTCTTGTTTTCATCCCATACCTATGTTGTTTAATGGTTTTGACAAATGAAATTCTGAGGGCACAGCATTTGTTAAAAGCTAGCATTTATATCAAAGAACAAGATAGTGGTTGGAGGTAGATGACCGTGTCGACAGGGACAGACTTTTTATTAGGGCCTGTAGCGACAGTACAAGGGATAATTGTTTTAAACTATAAGTGGATAAATTCACATTAGATAGAAATTCTTCATGATGAAGTTGGTGAGGCCCTGGAACAGGTTGCCCATAGAGGTTGTAGGTGTCCCACCACTGGAAACGTTCAAAGTCAGGTTGGATGAGGCTCTGAGCAACCTCATCTAGTTGAAGATGTGACTGTTCATGGCAGGAGGGGTGGGCTAGATGGCTTTTAAAAGTCCTTTCCAACCCAAACCGTTCTATATTTCTGTGGCTTTTTACTAAATTAAAATACATAACTGTGTTTGGGGAGACTTGTCTTATTTTGGTTTGGGGGGTTTTGGGTTTGGGGATGGTTTTTTGGATTTTGGTGGTGGTTTGTGGGTGGTTGTTTGTTTGTTTGTTTGTTTTAACTGAGAGGTGAGGGGGATCAGAATCCAGTTGTTAAGACTCTACTGCCTCAAACACTGCACTATTTTAAGTATGAAAATGGATGTAGTCATACATTCTGCAGACTTACTGTTAAAAATGCATAGGTACATGCATGATTAAATACTCTAACAAACCATGACACACGGTTTAAGTGGTTCCTCTGTTCCTGTACATAGTTAGCAGTGCTCATGGTTAGAAAATTCATCAGTGCTTTGGCCAATTTTGCTCAAATGCTTTTTCCATTTTGCTGTGTGTATTGAAAGAAGTGGTGGCGGTGTTGTTTTCTTTTAAACTGACTATGACGTGACCTGTGATTATGTATTCTGTGTTAGCAGATAGGCAGTGTATTGTTTCTTTCTTCAGGTTTAACAGTGTTTGAAACAGGACAAAGGAAAATTGAAAAACGGAAGAAATTCAAGGAGAATGATGCATCTAATATTGATGGGTTTCTGGGACCATGGGCAAAGTATGTTGATGAAAAAGAAGTAGCCAAACCATCAGAAGTAAGTACTACTTTAACACAATAGATACAAATGCTCAGTGCACTGCTGTGGGTTTAACAGAGATCCAGCTGCACTGGTAGTTTTTCCAAGCAGAAGATCCATGCTGTGCTTTAGGGCAATAGAAACATTTCAGGTGATGTATCCAAATCAGGTGTTCTGAATATTCTACATTCAGTTATTTGCAAGACTGGGATTACAGTTAATTTTATCTGTGTATAGTGTCTGATTAAAAGATGTTTATAAACAGAAGCAACTTGAAAAGAACTGAAAGTAAAACTTGTTTACAAAAAGGAAGAAAAACCCACAGAAAAACAATTACCTCCCTCAAAAAACCCCCCAACATTCTCCAGCCAACAACCAACCTTCTTGTTCAGTGATGCTTAGCTGTAGTCTGTTAATTCTTTTCAGTGTACATATCTTTTTTTAATTACTCTGGGTTTGAGAAATGTATTCTCTTTATCGATCCTTAGAAATATTTCTAATCTCATTTAGCAAATAAATGTGTTCGTAATAGTTAGTAAACAGTAGTGCAGTTATGGATTTTATTGTGTGATTCTGAGTGCTGAATTTTTAAGTCAAGATCATGTTTTATTTTTCCAGGAAGAGCAGAAAGAGTTGGATGAAATAACAGCTAAGAGGCAGAAGAGAGGAAGACTAGAAGATGATAAACCTGGAGAGGAGAAGACTATATTACATGGTAATGGCATCTTCCTGCCTGTTCTCATTTTCTTGCTCACTGTGTTTTCTTGCCTGCTGTGTTAATTAGTAACGATGGCAGCCAGCCTCAGCAGTTTAGCTGAGGCACCTTGATGTTTCTGTATTGGAGATAATAGCGCTCACAGGCATAATCATAAAGGACAGGGAATAATTCCACTTCATACTGCGAAGAGCAGCATGGAAATGTCATCTTTCAGGGTACTGGTTTTATTTATTTATTTTTAATGGTACTAGGCACACATATCCCTTTCCTGTTTCACAGAGCAAACATTTTAAAGTTATGAGTTTGGCTTAGTTTCAGATTCAGAATTAGTGCAGTTTGATGTCTCAGTACTTTTATCAGCAGGTAGTGCTTTGAGTTATGGCTTCCATACAGTTTAGAAAATCACTTGGATTTCATACTTCCTCAATTCTTAATGTAAATGTTCTTGCTGTCAAACTATGAATAATTGTGTATCAAATAATTACCTTATGGAAGCCTATAGCATGCGGTGCCTTCAGAGAAAATGGTTTGGTAAGTAAAATTAAGTGATTTTTGGAAATTCATTGCAGCTCTCTGCAGGCAAATCACTCCTGCCTTATACTGCTTGGCACCGATAGTTCAGTAAACAGAGTCTCTTGCTGTTTACCACTTTCTGCAGCCAGGCTCACATGCGCGAGCTGGAGCATCCTTTCTTACCAGCATTAAAGTGGCTATGGGTTGTGTTTCTGACATTAGCACTTCATTCTGTTTATATGTAGTAGATCATGGCAATATTTCTTGAAGAGTGACGAGCATAACTAACCTGATATTTTAGCCACTGAGTCTCCTATACAATAATTATTTTGTATCCAACTTTTCATGATCTCTACCTGAAGTTTCACAGTAAAAAACCTTGCAAGATAAACTTTAATCTTCTCAAACACAAACATTCCAGAAGCACACCATTCTGTAGACACGTGTAAACACTGATACTGTGCAGGAGCTGACTTGTACAATAAAAGTTGCCATGACAGTATGCCAGATACTGAGAAATTAATTTAATTGGCACCCACCTTAATGTCATGCCTATCCAATACAAGCCTACTGCGAGATATCCGTTTCCATGCACAATGCATCCCTGCATTTCTGACTGACCAGTCACTTCTTAAATCTAGTTAAAGAGCAGCTGTTGGCTACCGCTGACCAATATTGGTTCACACTGGCCAAATGAGTCTATTTTTTTTCTCTCGTTTGTAATTGACTGTTGTGATTGTCAGTGTTGACATGACTGACACAGCACAGAGCTGGCTGGAATGTGAATGGCAAGCAAATGCCAGGGTTACAGTGCACATTATAATCCATGTAGTTAGTGTAAGCAGACCCTTGTTGGCCTGCGGAACACTCTTGCTGTTTGATAATGTGTAGGGGGAGATTTGGTTAGTGTTCAGGTTATCAGATTCCAAGCAGACTTTGCTGAAATTACTTAATTTGAGCTCAACTGAAGTCAAATAAGATTCCATTTCTGTGCTTATGGAGTCGGTTTCTCCCCACCACCACTTCACAGCTGAGTAGCTGTGTTGAGAAACCCCTTTTGTGTGTGGCTGTTGAGTCTTTTAAATATTATATCTGCTTAAAATACAGGCTCTTGGATTTTCAGAATTCTGTGTTTACCTTTTCAGTTAAGGAAATGTATGACTATCAGGGAAGATCTTATCTTCATGTTCCTCAAGATGTTGGAGTTAATCTCCGTTCTACAGTGCCACCTGAGAAGTGCTATCTTCCAAAGAAACAAATTCACGTGTGGTCTGGACATACTAAGGTAGGAAGCTGTGTTTGTGAGTGTGCATCATAAAAACCCACTTCACATTGTGCCAGAAGCTGGTAACTTCTGTAAGACTGAAGTATCGGTGGAAGGAAAGAGTATTTTCATCTTTACCACATTATGCATGTATTTGGTTGCAGTACATGCTCACACAAGGTGTTTGCCTGCTCAAATGCAGTTGTTTACCTGTATATACTTTTTCATGAACATACTGACTTCCTGACTTCCTTTTAAGGGACAAATATTATTCAGTGACTTCTGAGGGATTTGGAGTTACTTCCTAAACTACCATGTGAATACCAGTAAGGCTAATTCTAGAGATCCCTGAAAATGGTTGGCTTTTGGGTTGTGGTTTGGTTTTTTGGGGGTTTTTTTAAATAGAAAAATTACTTAAGGGCTGTTTCATATCAAGCTTATGATAAGATGCTTAGGTTTTGTCATTATGATGCATCGGGATTACAGAGCTTTCAAATACAGCTATTACCTTTGAGAAGTGTGCCTTGCGAAGAGTTTTCTTTGATGATGCTACCTCATGTTTACAGTTTCTTCTTGTGCCAGAGCACATAACTATATATATAATCAAATATTAAAATGTTTGATAAGATTTGTGAAGCCTGTACTCAAATTTGCTGCTTCTTTTGTCTAATTTTCAGTGTTCCTTAAGGGAATATGCTGTGCTGCAATGGACAGCACCTTAATGATATCTGAAAGATGGAAGAAAGGAGGAAAGAGGGAACACTTTTAGTTGAGTCACAGCTCTGAACTCTTCTTTAACGATTGCTGCATCAAAGAGCTTGTAGCTGCCACTATCGCTGCATCCCAGAATAACATCTCCTGCCCAAAGCTCTAGTTACTCCTCTGCCTGTTATACTATTAGAACAGACTGATGCATAAAATAGCTTTTTCCTTCAAGCAAGAGATGAATAATGTCGATGAGAGAAGCAAAGGGAAGATGGGCTGACAAATCTAGAAAAGCTGGGGCATATAAGTAGACAATAACGGGGAAGATAAAGCATCCAGCTTCAAGCAGGGAGCAGGGAATAGAGTAGTTGACATGTAATGGAAAGAAGGGATGTTGAACCATGAGTACTTGACAATTCTTTGGAATTCCTCTGCAAGAAGTCTCTGAAGTGCAGATAGATGGGAAGGTGCTGTGCCCAGGGTATCAGAGTTCAGTGGGTAGAAGCCACTGGTAGCATATGTAAAAAATAGAGCTGGCCAGAAATGTGTTTTGTGGACAAATTCTTCACCTGCCCCACCTGAGAAGGCAGAAACAGTTGTCCAGACTCACAATTTGTATTCCTTTGCTGTGTTTACTGCAGTAATGGTGTGAGTGTTGAGGGAGGGTGTATGTACAGCTGTTGAAGTGAATCAGTTCGTTGCCAATAACACTTGTTGAAAACACATCACCATTGCTAACACGGAATGTGGGTTGGTTATTTCTTTTCAAGATACAGCATCTGTATGTTTTATGATGATAAGCTTTAGCTTTTTGCTTAGAAAAAAGGACAAGTGAACTGAGGGAATACCTAGATGCTGCTCCACTTAACTGTTTAATTACACCCTTTTTTACAGGGTGTCAGTGCAGTTAGACTGTTTCCTCTCTCTGGGCATATACTGTTGTCTTGCTCTATGGATTGCAAAATTAAGGTGAGTTATTTTTCTGTTTCCATGTATATATTCTATATTATTGAATACAGACAGTGCACTTTAAAATACTTAAACGTTTGGTACTTCCAACAAATACCTTTCGTCTGTGTTGCTTTTCTTTTTCTCATTTGATTTTTAAATTACAAATTCTCGGGAACAAAGATTAAAATAATACACAAGACTGTGGGTGTTAGAACAGTGTTAATCATTTAGTAATAGCATTTAGAAGGTCACAAGTTCCTCAGGTTATTGCCTGTTATTACAATAATTCATTTTCTATGCACCCTAGTTTTACAGCTAGCAATAGGTTCCTGCTAAAAAAAAGCATTTGTGGTCTTGAACTAATCTCATTTTAGTCCAGCATACATCATATTAGAAAGCTGATGGGTTTGATTATTTTTTTACTGTTTTTTTACAAAACCTTAGGGCTTTAAAGTTAGAATATGGTACAGGGGTTTTTGTTATGTTAAGGGGGAGGTTTTCTAACAAGAAGCTGACAGAGAATTCTTGTGAATTCCTGGGTAGATAGTTGTGATTAATCAGTAGATATCTCATGTTTCTAATTAATTTCTAAAAGGATTTTGCCATATATATATGCACTTAATTTCAGCATCATTACTGTTTAACAATTGTCATCTTTTCTCCCCATCCCTTTTCTGTTTTTTCCAAGCTATGGGAAGTATATGGTGACCGAAGATGTCTACGAACATTTATTGGTAATAGTCTTTTTTTTTTTTTTTTTTAACCTGATGTATGTTTAAACCAACTTCATGGAAGGGTATGATTTAGGTTAACTTACTAATTTGTCAGAGAGAGGACCGTAGGCATCCAAGGCAAATAGTATTCAGCATGGTTTTGGCAATAAGAATTGAAAAAGGTGCAAGTTTTTAGTGAAGCCTTGTCATTATTCCCAGCAATTTAATGTTGACGTATAGCAACTTACAACCCTTAAAGCAAAACAGTATTGTACTGCAGCCGTCAATTCTTTATGAAAGAAAGCGTCCTTTCCAAAGGCAGAATTGTAAAATTAAATTGCCCCATCTTCATGCTGAGAACAGCAGCCCTCTGTATTTATGCAGAGGGCATCTCATGGCCTGATGTTCCCACCTTAAGTAGGTGGTCTCTTCTGTGCTGAATTTCTAGTGCAAAAGCATGGATTTTTTTTTTTTTAAATGTTCAGATGCTGTCTTTGTTCTTGTAACAGGTGCTTTTTAAAGCAGATAGCTGAGAGAGAGAGATACAAACTTCCTAGCAGCCTTGAATGCAGAACAAAAGCAGCTGATCCTCCTTTTGAAATGGGAACATTTCTAGAACACTGAGTGAATATATGTTGAGTAGCAACAAAGAAGTCTGTCTTTTTTTCACCTAATATTTCTGATGACAGCAGTGTGGCTCAAAAAAGGTTCTCTCTCTTTCTGAACAGCTTGACTGTTTTTCTCAAAAGATCCTTATTATCAACCAGATTCACCTGCTGTTTTGCTATATTTAAGTTCCTGTGCCAACATTTTAAATAAAGAGGACTCCTACGAATCTGATGCAGTGGTCAGGTGAAAGTATTGGAGTTGAGGGCTAGCAAGGGTAACGCCACATGAAAGTGTTCCTAATTTTCTGGTCTAATATTGCCTATATGTTGTACCTGTTTTCTAATTTTAAATGTTTCTCCTTTAAATGTATCTCTTATATTGTTTTTCTGGCCTCTTTTTTCATTAGATGTTGACATTTATTACGGAGTTTTAAACTTATCTTGCAGCTCCTAACTTCGACCAGAACAATCTTTGAAACCAACAGTACTTAAAGTTCTGCTTGCATATCAATTTTTGAACAATGCACAGTGATTGATTGTGTGCAGTGCTATTGTTTCTCTCTCCAGTGCTTTAGAGGTGTGGGGATTTTTGGTTTTATTCTTATGGTTCTTTAGGAGTTATTTCTTCTTTCTCACGTGAATCATTCTTTACTAGTGCTAAGCACTTTCTTTGTTTTCTTTGCATTGTTAAAGACTGAAGCATTTAATTTGAATTATGGGTTTTTTTAAAAAAAAAATTTCATTCTAAGCATGAATGGATAAAAGTTTTATCATCCCATTTTTTCTGTCTTGTAGGACACAGTAAAGCTGTTCGAGACATCTGTTTTAACAATGCTGGCACCCGGTTTCTCAGCGCTGCTTATGACCGCTATCTTAAACTCTGGGACACTGAAACAGGTAGGCTTGTACTTGTTGATGCTGCTACTTGGCACTTTGCTTAGTTAATAGTAAATATTAAATTATGTTATCAGTCAGGTTGTTGCCAGTTATCCTTAATATCGTCTTGTGGTTCAGTGTTCAGGCTACATTGTCTTTTTGTTTTTCCCCTAAATGTTTTGTTTTCTGCAGTGATGCCACTGACACTACCTGTATGCCTGTATTTCATATACCTTATTATTTGAAGTTTGATGTTTGTAACGCTAGAGCAATTTTCAGCCAAAAGACAAAATTTTACCAACTCAGTTAATCGCACATTCGCATGTACAGGCATAAAATTAAGTGATGAAATCACACTTTAGACCTAAATATGCTTAAATTAGAAGAATTATTTCACCTCATCTTTCGGTTAGCCTGCACTTGAAGAGCACTTTATATAAGAAAAGGTGTGGAAATTGAACTGCTGGTACAGGGATTTGGTCTGATGCTCTCACAGAACTGCCTCTGAGACGCTCTGCAACATTTTGCTCCAAATAGCTTCTAAAACTAAAAAGATAAAGCATAGGGTTTTGTCAATATTCTTTTTAAAGTTAAGTCGTTTCCTAAGACAGGAAGTTTCTACGTTTGAAAAAGACATTGGCTTCCTTGGTGAGCAGTGCCACTAGTCTCATGCAGGTGAGAGCCAGAAAAGGCTAAGTCAGACTTTCCAGTCTTGAGTCTGAACTACATTATTTAGACACTTGAAAAACATATTGAGCTTTCAGGTTAAAACAGGCTCCTCTAAGTTGCGGATAATGTGTAATTAAGGTATTTATGGCTGAGATTTTGAGGTCAGTGGTTTGTTTTGCAATTGGATTACAGTTATCCTTTCCAGGTTTAGGGTTGAGGAATTCTTGCCTGAGCTTCTCTTGTCAAGATAACCTCTTATCCTAAGGAGGTGATGCTTTGCAAAGGTCAGCTTGTGATATCCTGACCAGTCCTGACGTCCTTGATAGAGCCTGATGACATACAGGGCACTGAGCAGTTAGGTTGTTTGGAAAGCTGTGGTAAAATTGCGGAACAGTTCACCTGTGTGTCTGTTTATACAGGTGCATGCACAGAAACACATGAAAGAAAGTATAATTCAAGAGCAGGGTAAATTCTACCCCTTAATCCTCTCCAAGACTTTAAAACAAGTATTTCCTGCTGTTAGTAAAGTAAAATGAATGGGTTTTATACATACCTATCTGCAAAGAACTAATCAGCCCACAGAACTTCCAGCCCGTGAATTCCTATGCATGGCTTGTCTGTTGCAGGGCAATGTATTTCAAGATTCACAAACAGGAAGGTTCCTTACTGTGTCAAGTTCAATCCTGACGAAGATAAACAAAATCTCTTTGTCGCGGGAATGTCTGATAAGAAAATTGTGCAGGTAGGTCTGCTTAATATATCTTCCTCTAAAAATTACGATGTTTAGTAAAAAAAAAAAAAGGTTGTCTTACGACTTTTTTTATTTGTAGTGGGATATTCGAAGTGGTGAGATTGTGCAGGAATACGATAGGCATTTGGGAGCTGTCAACACCATTGTGTTTGTGGATGAAAATAGAAGGTTTGTGAGCACATCTGATGACAAGAGTTTAAGAGTCTGGGAATGGTAAGTTTACAAAATCGAATTTTAACTTGAAGTGTATTATGAGCAAACTGAAAAGAGTGTTTATTTTTAAAGGTATATGTAGCACATAGGAAACTGGAGTGTACTGAGTTCTAGTGGCTGAGGAAGAGCTGAATTTAAATTTCTACAATTTTTTTTTTTTAAATATATGCAGCAACTAAAATGTTTCACAGTAAAGTAGAACCAGAACAATCTCAGCTATTGTTCTTACGCATTTCTGATAATTGTTGAAGTTGGGTACATACTCTGCAAACTGCTGCATACTGCCACATGGTCTAATGTGGGTTATAGTCCTCAAAACGTTTTTGTCCAGTGAAAAGAAAATCCCTTCCAAACTTTAGTATAATGCCTTTGAAATCATTCTTAATGTCTAACCGTGAGTTACTGTCCCTAGCTTACTGCCCTGCTGTACTGCAGTATTTGAAAACCCGGTTTTAAATCCTACGAAGTGTGTTAAATAGCCTCTGTTTTATTAGTGCAGATTTCATATGGGCATTGGGCCGTTGGCTTTTTAGCATGATTTAGTTATCGGTTATCAATTCATTAATTATTTATTTCTCTTCGTATTGTGTCTTTCGGAATCATTACTCTAGAGATTTTAATCTTTAAAGCCAGTTTCTTCCTATCACATTGCTGAATACTGACCGCCCCGTCCTGGCGTAGTGCTGGAGACACTTCAACCATTTTCTTCTCCCCTAAAGAAAGCGGAAGAGAGCCCTGTCAGCCTGAAGCACGCCGCACTCTGTCAGGGCTCTCTGTTTTCTCTCCTTTCCCCAAGGGTGCTTTAGTCCTTCAATTAACCTTTTAAAGAAACATCTGCTCTGTTACATTAGCGTGCGTCTGTTTTGAAAGCTTTGAACTTGGATGGGCGTTGTGTTATGTAACATTTGGCCAGTGGATGCACTAATGTGTTTTGTGTAGTTTCATTTCTGGTTTTATGGTAGTCTGGGGTTTTTGGCAATCATCGGTGACCAGAATATGAATACAATAGATGACATAAAAGTGAAAGTCCATCCAAGAAAATCTCAGTAAAACATAATTTTAAATGGCTTCCAATTTTTAAGATATCTGGGGAGAAACCAAGTCTCCTGTCTGAAATGTTTTCCACGAGGTTCTAGGTACTAAGATTTTTCAGCTTAGGACTCTTAAGATTTCTCTAGGATTTCAAATTTCTTTTTGAAATAATCACTCCCATAGCTTTAGGTATCCATTTCCTTTTGCACCCGCAGAGCTGTTGCACAAGTCGGGTGCTGGTTGGACAGCTCTGTGACTAATCAGTTCTTTCCATTCTTTTTTTTCTGGGTTTTTTTAGTGTGTGTTTTTTAAACCTAGACAGTAGACTCCAATCTGTGGCATTTGAACGTTACCCAAGCAGCCAGCAAAACCCTCAGCGTGTCTGTGACGGGCTGCTGTCATTGCCAGGAGCCGCCGTGGTAATGACCAAAGTCTGGGAACCCGGGCTTAGGCTAGACATGTAGTGCTGTCACCATCTGTCATTCCAAGAGAGCCTCTGTTCAGGACTTCATAATTAGAGCCATGTATTTCCTGAGCTCCTTAAAGAAACATCTTTACCGTATGATATCTGAGAAGGAATGTCTCCTCTCTGGCGAGTGGGAGGAGGATCTCACTTGCACAAATCTGTTATTTCCGTGAGATTGAATTGCCCTTGTTTTGTGAGCTTTGTGCGGATGGCTGAAATAAATAGCGAAGTGGGTGGATTTAGTCACTCCATAGGGAAGAGCAGGAAAAGCAGAAAGGTTCTGACATGGGAACATTGCAACCTGATTGTTCCAGTAGCAGAAGTTTTTTCTTTCTGAAGAAAAAAAAGGCACGTACCAAGCTTGCTGTATGCTGAAGAAAGAGCTCCCTCGCTCGCATAATAGGGAACTCAGCTGGAGGCAATACTCTGTAATACAGTTTTCGGGAATATCTTTTGGCTTTATATAAAGCAAATATAGTGCTGTCTTCCTAGGCATGACTTGAAAACCTTTCTCCACAACCTGCCATGTATGTTAATCGGTCTGCATGCTTATTTCTCTAACTTCAATGTCCAGATTATTCCCAGTGAATTAAATAAAACAAAATGTATTCAGTACAGAAGCTTCTGGAGTTTGAAAACTTCCATGTTAAATTATTTTCATGCTGCACCTCAAATCTTTCTTTTTTTTTTCCCCTAAGTTAATAAGGAAAATTATCTGTAACTTAATATGATTTGGTTACTGCACCTTTTGGCATGTTTCTTCATATATTCTTCTGCACGGTATTCACTATCCTGCAAAAACAAAGCAGCCTTCAAAGTAATCGTGACCAGTCTGTGGCCTTAAAAGCCAGTAATTAAAGCTGGTCTAATTGCTTAGTTTCAATTGTCTAAAGGAATTTTGTGGTATGTTTTGGAAACACTTTGACTTGGCTAGAGCCGTTAATGGGATGCCATGTCTGACTTCATCACAGCGAGGAACTTCTCCCCTGAGAATTTAAATCCCCTTTTCCCCAGGGGTTCATCCTGTGCAGAGATTTCACTCTGCTGTACGCTGAATTGCAGTCGGTTGCTTGCTGAAAGTTCAGACTGAAGTATAGGGCAGAGCCTTGCAGCTCAAATGGTTTGCTTAGGAGTCTTAACGGGAGTCCTTTAACGTTTGTCTGCTTTTGCATTTCATGGGGTTGTATAGTTACAGCAGGGGTATTAAAGGTGACGTGGGTATCATATTCTGTGTTTTCTTCTAGAAATACAAAATGCTATTTTATCTTTGTCCACTTCACGTGCGTCTCGTCCTACTTGGATAAACAGTGAAATTATTAGGGCAATTGACCTTGGAGGCTTTTATTTCCTTTTACCTTCAAGTCAGCTAGCAAAGCAAGGCCTGTACAGGGGTAGCTTAGTTGTTACCCTGACAGGCTTAGGGGGCTGCTCATCTCTGTAAAGCTGTGCCCCTCAGCAGGCCTTTTCCTTCCCATCGTTCCTGGTGAAGATACACACTGTAGTCTCCTTAGAGTGCTCGTCATGGTGCGTAGATCCCAAAAGTGGATTGGGCTCAGTTTGGGGTTTGGTTTTAGTTGCTTTTTCCTTCTTTCTTTAAAAAGATTTTTCTCTCTCCTGCTTAGGGAAGAAGTTGTATTATAAACTCAGAGTATCACGTTTCTAAATCTTGACTAGCAGATACTAGGAAATGCTGTGAAGTGGGGGAAGGACTTGAAGATCTTTAAAAATGTGAACAAACAATGTATCACATGAGTCTTGACATCAGGCAACCGTGACAGCATCTTTCTTAGTAATTGAAGGGGGTTTTTAAGGCAGCAGGCTGATCCTGCTTGTTTAGCCACTGGACTGGAAACAAAAGCAAAACATAAATGTATCTCTTTATGCTGCACTATCTCTGATAGTTTACTGCAGCGTATCCTGCAGCTGTCCTTCGTGTCTGGTGGTTTCAGGAAAACGCAGAGCTGTCGTCACTAAATTCCAGTAGATGAGCCTGCCTTCATCTGTAAAGGGAGAGGAGGCAGGACAACCTGTGCTGCATCTCAATTTCTCACTGCAGTACAATTCAGCACTGGAGATGCATCTTCTGTGATGAGATTCTTTTTTTACCGGGGCTTCCAGTGGGATTGCTTTTACCTGGCACTGAGGGCTCCAGGTGACCGGTGGGCTTGAGGGAGTGTTGGATGGTGGGAGCTGACCAGGATCCGGCCTCGCTGCAGCGATGACCTCGTGTCCTGTGGGGTTTTGAAGCTGTTCGGGCATTGATGCAAAAGGGTAGGATGGGGCACGGGGCCGGGGGGACTGCACTTCCTGTGCTGTCATGTTGGTCAGTCTTGGAGATTACATGGACTTTTGGTTATTCCTTTACAGATATATCATCCAACAGCAGCCTTAGGTCTACGGGTTTGGAAGCCAGTTATCCCTGCGCATGCTCCTATCCACAGGGTATATTAAGTGGGTTGCCCTTCTTATTCTGAAGGGTACATGATTTTAACATTTAACTCACAGGGGCATTTGTGTGGCTTCCTGACAACAGATCAGCTTCTCACCCTGCTGCCCACATGCACATTTCTTAACACAAGATGACGGGAAATAACTTGCTCCACAATTAAGAGTGGATTGTAATTACCTTGCTAATGCCGACTGTACTGCCATCCAGCAAGGCTCAGTCAGCTAATACAAGGCAGCCACCCACGCTCTCTGCTCCGGTAGTGTCCCTGCAGCCCTTCCACTGTGTGAATTAGACAATGAAGTCATAACCATCCTCTTTGTACTAATTAATGTTGCTACAGAACATTTTGCATGTGTTTTCTGCTGAATACATTAATCAAATCTATTTTCTGCTGAAGATTTCTTCTGCTTAGTGAGAAAGACACATGCATGCCTTCCCTTTATACCAGTCTTCCACTGTAAGGTATATGAGGGGTACTGTGAATATGCATGGCCTGTTAGTACTTTGGTTTATATAGTCAAAATTAAACAGTTCTGCAGAGTAAGTATTAGACTGTACTCGGGGTTTTTTCTAGGCCTTTATACAGGGCAGTATATGTTCTTAGTGTACACTGGCACAGTCCTATATGCAGTTGAGACCAGGGAGTTCGCTGTTCGGCTGTGAACATTTGGAATTGGTTAGCATCCTATTTGGGAGACCAGGAGGAAAAGGGCACTGTCAGAGAGATGAGATAAAGAGGCTCCTGTTCACTTTTCCCTTAAAAAAAAAAAAAAAAAAGGCAGTAATATTGTAGTTAAAACTCAAGTCAGTAAGACTTTCCAGTAAGATACGTGCATGTATCGGGCTGTTCTTGCTACCCCTGTAAGAATTTTGTAAGAGCTGCAGTTAACCTGGAGGCAATAGTGTGTCTTTGTGTTAGGGTTTTACTCTTAACAATGGGAATTAGATTCTGCTTTAGACTTTGTGTCATCTGACAGAGGTAAACTCACTCCATCAGCAGTTATCCTGCCAGTGGCTCCACAGCTGGAGCATTCATAGTACTTTTGAGCTTTTGCACATTCTTCTTCTGGACACCGCCATAGGCTCCGCGTGGTTCAGTGGCTGAGTAAATCAGCTGACTGGAGGCAGCCCTTTGGAACATCTCCATGTCTTCACACAACACATACTTCTTCCTTTTGCAGGGACATTCCTGTAGACTTTAAGTACATAGCTGAGCCAAGTATGCATTCCATGCCAGCCGTGACTTTGTCTCCAAATGGTAAGTTAACACTTTACTGCCGCCTTAGGCCTAGGTTACGTGGGCATGTCTTACTGATTGTGTCTCCGATGTTGCCGTGCATCCCACTGTTACTCCACACTACCCACCCCCTGCAAATCAGTGTGTGCATTTATTCCAGGACTGGGTCTGGTTTTGATTTAAAAGTCTTAAGAAGAAGCAGCACGTCAAAATGAGGGGTTATACCAGATAACTGTATCACTGTAAATTTAGCCCTTCATCCATACAGGGGAAAAGGAGTCATTCTTTTCATAGAGCTATGATGTGATCTTTGCTGTAGTTAAAATATTAAGAGAAACGATGGTGGGAACTGACGATGGCTGCAAAGTACGAAGCAAGTTCAGCGGTCCTTGTGCTGCCACCGTTAAAGCAGAAACTGATGTTGTACACGATCCAGTTAATGCTGTTCCTTTCTGTTCTGAACACAGCCCAGATAACTCTTGCATAAGAGAAATCCCAAATTATCTCAGTGTTTCTGCATGTTAATGTTTCATGGGTGTTTGTGTTCAATTAGAATCGAACTGAAGGAGCATAAAGGCTTTGTGCCTACAGTAATCAGTGACAATCCTTCTAACAGGACAAAATCTGTGTTATCTCTTTTGGCCATAATTAAATAGCCTTAGTGTCAACATTATTAAAGTGTTGCCAGATTTACGGCTAGCAGTCCTACTATGCTGAGTAGTGGCTGATCAACTTGTTGCACAGCTAACGTTTTCAGCCAGCTATCAGCATCAAATTCTATTTGCTTTGCCGTGTAAATATTTTATTCCTAACAGTAGATGTGGGTTTCTAATATAAGAAGGAAGATTCTGGAGAAAGAGATAACATTTTTAAATGCAACTAGCTTCCTCAAGCCGGCCTTTTTAAACCCCCGTTTCTGAAATTGCACAACTTGCTGTATTCTGATCCAGTTTTTCAGTTCATCCCATTCTTCCACATTGAAATACTGGGTTTCTCATGCTTTTTCCAGTCCAGCCTGGCCAGCAGTTGAGTATTTGATTTCTGAGATGAGACAGTGAATGATGTTAGGAATGAAGTAGTCCTCTTTTTAGCTCAAGACATCACCTGTCACATTAACCAATATTATCTTGACCTGCAGTAGTCCAAAATCACCCAAACCAAGTTCTTTCAGAATAGTTATGGTACAGATTGTGCCAGACACATCACACATCATTTTGGAGTTAAATGAGTCCTTTAAAGAAAACTGAAAATCTTACAGATGTGGAACTTTTATGCTTTGGGGCACTGATTTATGAATCTCATCAATTAAATTTTTCCTCCTGAGGGATGCAGAATACAGACCTTTCAAAATGTTGAAGAGGAGAATAACATGCTTGGGGTATGCACTAGATTTGTTTCTTTGGGAGGCTGACGTAAATCCTCAAACTCCAACCCAATGGCTGGATGTGTGATCAGATTTACAGTCAAGTCAGCACATTTTAAGAAAATAAAGAGGTGACCATCCTGAGTACCCACAAAACAGGTAATCAGATAGATTGCAGCTAGGTGGAGCTTTTTTCACCCTCACCTGAATTACTTGGTTATATCTACCAGCAGCCTTACTCAGTAGCGTAAAAAACTTAACCAGTAAGTCAGTGGGGTTGATGCAGCACTTTGTTGTGGCAGCCAGAGCTTTTCTAGAGTCCTCAGTGCATTTTGTAGGAACAGGCATCCCAAATCCTGTCAAATGGAAGGTTTTGTGCAGTTGCACCAGGCAGAAGCAATATTAGCTGCTACCTAGAACCCTGGTACATAATGAAAATCTGGATTAAGATTGTGCAAGAAGAGTTACAAAAATCTCTCTTTAAACAGTCCAGTTAAGTTTGTTTTTTCAGATGCAGGACTCTGATACCACCTTTTGTTTATTGCATTTATAGGGAAATGGTTGGCTTGCCAGTCGATGGATAACCAAATTCTCATTTTTGGCGCTCAGAACAGATTCAGATTAAACAAAAAGAAAGTTTTCAAAGGTCACATGGTAGCTGGCTATGCTTGTCAAGTGGATTTTTCACCTGACATGAGGTAAGTTTTTGCGGGAATGAGCTTCATTGTAACTTGCTGGCACGGCCACTACGTTTTTCCTTGAATCCTCCGCGACGTTCGTTGATGTGCAACTGCCTTACGAACTCTGATGCCGCGTTCTCTAGCCAAGCAGCCTAATGCAGAGCTTGCTCTTGTCATCTGATAGGACTGAGTTATACTCGGTGGTTGCTCTGAGCAACATTCAGAAAGCAGCCCACGTAGTCCCGATTCCCCGTTCTGCAAAGACGCTTTACCCTGCCGCTGAACCATGCAGAGACTCCCCTTGCTTTGCCTAGCCCTGGCACAGCGCAGGAGGCTTCGCTTCCGACTTGAACCCGGCTCTTTCTGCGCGCGGTCGGCAGCGTGGGGTCTGTTCCTGCCATATGCCCTGGTCTAGAATTGCCTGGGATTCGGACTTATCCCCATTTGCATATCTGCTGCGGGTATCCTCGCTTACTGCTCAGAGAACCATCTTTTGCATCCTGTTCACTTAGTAAGATGCCTGTACGTTTAGCACTGTTCTCCAGGTTTTATAGTAATGAATAACCTCAGCAACGCTGGAGGAAACAGTGAAGTGTCTATAAGTTTTAGGGAACCTTCTGGCACTTTCTCTCTGGCTGATGTCTTCTCTGTAGTTCCAGTAACACGGTGTATGCTGTCATCGCGTTGCTTAGCACATTTACCTCGCAGCTGGTGAATCACCTTCTGCGGGACTTGCGCGCTTTAGAGCACGGCATGCATGCTGATTCTTTGGTAGGGACGTTTGCAGATTGCCAGACGGGAAGCTCGCTGCATGAAGCTCTTTTCCACCGCTCGATGTACGAGTAGCATTGTACAAGTGGCCTTCGCGCGTGCTAACAGCTTTTATTTTAATCCTGTTAATACAGCTATGTGATATCTGGAGATGCAGATGGAAAACTCAACATCTGGGACTGGAAGACGACAAAACTCTACAGCAGGTTAAAAGCACACGATAAAGTCTGTATCGGTGCAGTGTGGCACCCGCACGAAACATCTAAAGTCATTACGTGTGGCTGGGATGGCCTTATTAAACTGTGGGACTAGAGAGGATGCTGCGAAGACATAAATCCTGTGTACATCTGAGATTAGAGGGAATTTTGCTGTGAGGATGGGTAGGCGTTTGTCGTACTGCAGCTCTCCGCTAGCTGTGCACATGCACCAAAACCTGGCAGACCTTCAGGAGACACAGCGGAAAGGATGTAGTTCTAGATAGGACCTCTGCATGTGAGAAGCTGAGGTCACCTGAAGCATGCAGAATCAAGTCTTAGCTAGTCATGTCACTTCTTGTGCAAAACGCTTTTGTAAAATAAAATAATTTTAAGAAAAACTATTTCTGTGGTTCTGGCTGTCAGAAGGTGTGGGGAGCTAAAGGAGAAAACCAGCAATTGCATAACTCCTCTGGAGAAGAAATCTTTGATCTCTTCTGCAACAGAGCTGAAGAAGATGCATTTGTTTGCCTGCTTTTGGATGGTTTTTGGTTGTCCCCGAGATGCTTCTTCCTTTACAGAACACAACCCCGCTCACCAAGACCCGTTAATGCACCGTAGAAATGAAGAGCTAATCAGAAGCTAGCAGTGGTCAGGTAAACCCCATCAACCGACGGCTATTCGTAAACTTTTGGTTTCTGTCTGTACTTAGCAGCATCATGCTCATCACCAATTTTGTCTTTACAAGTACCCTTCCTTTTCAATATTTGGCTTGTAATGGGTTGTGTGTTAAGTGGTGTTTCTCCTCTTCCCATATGCTGTCACGTTCCGATAAGCATGATGTTAAAAAAAAAAAAAAAAGTTAATGTCTCTTACTCTGTTTGGAATACGCTGTATTATAAGCCCCATAAAGTTTTTGACAATTTAATGTATATACATCACACTTTTTCTCCTTAAAGAACTTATTTTTAATAAATCTTTTTATAAAAGTTGCTTCTCTTCATTCAGTTCTTCTGTTTAGCCCTGTCCATGCGAAAGATTTCTTACCCTCTTGTATTTTAATTTTTAGTTGTACCAGCCTTCAGATAAACTTGTTCTTTTGCAGGGTTCATACCAAACTAAGGTAGGCTGGAATCAAGAGGGGAAAAAAATCCTTTTAACTCCCTTCCCACTTTTTTGAGCACATAATGGAAATAGAAGCACGTAACACGTTTATCCCAACGATCAGTCTTTAATTACAGTTCTGAATTACATTGTGTTGTTTACTCTAAATCCAATCACTGCTCATCAATTATAAACAATAGCAAAGGAGTAATTGCCTTAATTGACAGCAGGATAGAAGATAAGGCACTTCCCTGGATGAGATGCAAATTGTGTAGATGGAAGGAAGTGGGCTGGTGGTTTGTTTTTTTTTTTTTGTTGTTGTTGTTGGGTTTGGGCTGCTTCTGGTTTAATTTCCTGTTGTGGAAGGATCGATTACCAAGACAACCCTGTTCTTTCAAAGTGCACTTGCTAAATCTCAGCCCTGGTGAGCGAACGTGGAGCTGACGCGGTTTTACACCAACTTCCTGAACCAGAGCCCTTCCACTGTCCGTTCGTGCTGCCGCCTGACTGCACCAAGTTTACCTGTTCCTGTTTACTTTCCCATCTCGGTAGCCTTGTCTCCCTGAAAAACTCCACGGACTGTTTTCATGTTGTTCTTCTCACAGGAAAGCTGGGAGTTGAGCTTTGGCGCGCGCTGCGCCCCACGAGCCACTTCAGGAGAAAGTGGCCTGGAATAATTGAGAAGGGTTTTCTTCCTGCAGATGATACATTTCCTAAATGGATACGTGGCCCTGTGCCCTGCACTGACAGCTTGTAAGTACAGGGAGCTGGGGAGGGGAGGAGGAACAGAGCAGATACATGCCTGCAAGAAGTATTTGTGTATTACCTTCCTATCAGAAACGCCTTTCCCAAGTGCTTAAAAGCCTCTGAATCATCATACACAAAACGCTCGGCTCTGTAGTTGCTACTGTGTTTTCCCACGTTGTCACCTATCGGGCAGAAGGGCCTATGTGGATAGTATACACACAGTTTAATACTAAGTGTATAAACTCGGATGTAATGTTGGAGTATGTGATGTTGGAGCCCAGCAGCGGGGCTGTTGGGTCTGGGGGGGAAAGAACAATAAGAATTTTCAATTCTGCTGGAACTGATGAATTGAGGTTAAATGTTTGCAGCAAGCCCAGAATCAAAATTCCGCTACAGCCTCTCCAATGAACCCCTCTGTCCCTCGCTGTTGGTCTCAAGTGTTAATCTTTTGTGGAATTTCTCACATCTGCACCGAAGCCCTGTGGAGGAGGGGAACTTTTAGGAGGATAATTCCTTCTTGTCGGCTTGAGAGCTGCAAACTCCAAAGCTGGTGGTGTCAGCCGGGTTGCTGTGCATGAGGGTAGAGGGGGGGGGGTGTCTGTGTGCTGCGAGTCTAGGCTGGTCTTTCCAGCAGCCTCTTGGGAGAAGAGTTCTTGCTGAGCCAATTAACTCGAATCATGTCCTTCTCTTGCCTTCCCAATGTCATCTTTCACCAGAAACAGGTCTGTTGCAAATGGTGGTCAGAACGAGTCTAGACCGAGACCCCTAGGCTGAATTGGGCGTGCAAGCAAGCAGAGCCAGGGAAAAGGCAGCGTTGGGAGGAAAGGGAAGAGCGCGGTTCAAGTTTCCCCGATTCATTCTCCTCTAACGTTAGGCGGAGAATGCGACAAAGCCAAAAGGAGCTGCTTGGGAGGGCTGGAGGCAAGCGTGCCACGCTGCCAGGATGGAATACACACAAGCTGGACCGTGGGCTGCTGTCGCGGCAACGTCATTTCCTTCCCCTTGATTGTGCATCTGAGACTTCTGGAAACTATGTGCCGATGTGTTGCCACCTTTATGGGATGGAATACACACAAACTGGACCGTGGGGCTGCTGTCGTGGCACCGTCATTTTCTTCCCCTTGATTGTGCATCTGAAACTTCCGGAAACGATGTGCCGATGTGTTGCCACCTTTATTAATCACAGAATCACAGAACGGTTTGGGTTGGAAGGGACCTTAAAGACCATCTAGTCCCAACCCCCCTGCCATGGGCAGGGACACCTTCCACTAGACCAGGTTGCTCAAAGCCTCATCCAGCCTGGCCTTGAACACTTCCAGGGATGGGGCATCCACAGCTTCTCTGGGCAACCTGTTCCAGTGCCTCACCACCCTCTCCGGGAAGAACTTCTTCCTGATACCCAATCTAAACCTCCCACTTTCAATATAAACCCATTCCCCCTTGTCCTGTCACTACAGGCCCTTGTAAAAAGTCCCCCCCAGCTCCCTTGTAGCCCCTTCAGGTACTGGAAGGGGCAATAAGGTCTCCCCGGAGCCTTCTCTTCGCCAGGCTGAACAAGCCCAACTCTCGCAGCCTGTCCCCATAGCAGAGGTGCTCCAGCCCTCTGAGCATCTTCGTGGCCTCCTCTGGACTCGCTCCAACTGGTCTATATCCTTCTGATGTTGGGGGCTGCACAGCTGGACGCAGCACTCCAGGTGGGGTCTCAATATATAATACTGGTCACTTCTGCAGTAGGGATTTTACGGATAAGTGAGCTATCTCCATCACTCTTGGAGTTCTGCCTGGGAAACTAGATAGTTCCTTTGGCCTGCCATCTTTTTCTTGGTTTTTTTTCATAGGTGGGAGGGGGAAATATCCCACACATCCTCGTGCATCTTGCTGGTAAGAAGTCTGGCTGTCTGGAAGCAGATGGCCTTGGCATCTGTCTTGCGTGGAGTTTATAACGGTCCCCGGTAAGACAGGGCTGCTCAGTCTTTGCCCTCATTATAAGGAACAAACATCTAAATTACTGTACATCCAGAAAAGCCCAAGATGGTCTTGTAAAAAGCCAATTTTTAGCAACAGGCAGATGTTCAATATACCATTGAACTCCAGGTCTTTAAAGGCTGATGTAAACAGTGAGCTCTGCAGATCTGACAGCCCAGTAACACCATGTACTTTCCTTCTTCCTACCAGCTGCTCATTGCAGAACTCCGCTCTCCTTTGCTAGGCAGGCTCCATGTGACGAGCAGCTTGCCGGAGGGGGAACACGCGGGGAATGGAGGAGGGAGGAGAGTTTTCCTGGGAAGACTTTACATAGTTGTGCCTACACACCAGAAAAAAAAAACAGTTGCCACGGAGGTTGTTCCTCTGGAAACTACTGAAGGTCTTGCTCCTGCAGGCTGACTTCGCTAGCATACACTCAAAATTTAAGTCTCGCGTCTTGCAGTAAAGTATGTTTTTCTGTCAGGCTCGCTGATAGAGAACAGACAGAACACGGCTGTCTTGCCGCGCTCGGAGAAAACTGCTCGTGGCAGGGTTGTGTTTACAGAAGCGCCTTGCAGAGTTCAAAGCTTTCAGAAACGTGCTGCAGTGACTTTCAGCGGGGCACGGACCTCTCGATCCGCCAGGTACGCTGGCAGTTTGACCTCAGGCTTGTTCGTGATCGTCTTGTGTGATGGAATATTTAAGATGCTGAAGCGCCGAGTCTTCCCGAGTCTCCTTTCGCCCTGCTGCGCTTTGCCCCACTGGGAGACGCTGAAATGAAATGTCAGTGCCGAGGCGCTGGGTCTGGCGTTCAGAGTAACAGGTTCTCATCAGGCTTTGGGTTCACTCGGTTAGTCTGAAAGATGTTGGGGCTAACCGAGCCTGCTTCCCCTCTGGTTTGGAAAGGAAAACAACCCCACAAATCCCATGGGAGCCGTGTCAGTAACAGGAACTTCATGGAGCTTCAAGACCACCGGCAGTTACCCGGATGTGGTTCTGGGAGCGGAAAACCTTTCCCGTTCTCCCAGCGTAATTACCCGCAGTTGGCGTCTTGCTCGAACTCCCCGGCTAAACGCAGCAGTTGTGGTATAGGCGGGTTTTCAGTGGACTTTAAACTCCTGCAAAGCAACGCTACAACACTAACGCACCCGCGGGCAGCGCTGGGGGAGCTGTGCCACCCGAACTTCAGACCGTAGCTCGCACCGGGCCGGTGGCCCCAGGCAGCCGTGACGTTGCTCGCCCAGGCTACCCAGGTTTATTTTGCTCCCGCATCCACGTACAACCTTGCTCCTTCAGCCCCTCCGTCTGTACCCTGTAAAACACAATCCCTTCCGCTATTCCTCGCTCAGGAGACGAAGAGGGAGAGCGGACTCCGAATGAATCATAGAATCACAGACTGGTTTGGGTTGGAAGGGACCTTAAAGACCATCCAGTTCCAACCCCCCTGCCATGGGCAGGGACACCTTCCACTAGACCAGGTTGCTCAAAGCCTCATCCAGCCTGGCCTTGAAGGCATCCAGCGATGAAGTTGCTTGTCAGGCCAGACATGCACAGGAAAAAGAAGGAAGTCCCATTCCCCGGAGTTTTCAAACCTGAGTTTTGTCAGAACAGCTTCTGTGCAGCAAGCTCTTCTCTCTCCCTCCTCCCGGAGCTTTTTAATTGGTCGCTGAAGTCTTGTACTGCGTACGCCGCTGCGCTTCCATTCAGGAAACTGCTGGAAAACAAACACGTGTGCCACTAATCCACCGAAAAGGGCAGGGACGCTGCACTGGTACTCACATTCCAGTCGTCGCTTCCAGGCAGCACAACGCAGGCCCGTTTTCCCGTAGCATAAGGTCCTGCCCATCGGGATAAGGGATGTAGCACGAGCCGTCTCCGCAAAGGTCTCTTCCTGACCCAGCTGAAACCCTCTGCAACAGGCAGGTCAAACTACGCGGTGAAGAGGGGCTGCTGTGTGAGGGGAGGGAGCCCTTGGTTTGCGCAGTCCCTGTGAGGGCTGGGCTTGCCCTGCAGGAGCTGCCTCCGGGAGCCAGGGCAGGGAGGCCGGTTCGGTACAGCTCAGGATGTAGGTCAGCTCTCCGCTTCCACCCGCGCTAAACCGGCTCTCTGCCGGCTGCAATTAAATGTCACGCTGTGTTAACAAGCAGGAAGAAATCAGGAGTGATTTCCTACCGAACAACCCTGAGGGTCCTTTCAAGGGCGAGGGAGCGGCTAATGAAGCTCACGGAATCAAAGTTTCTGAATGAACCAGATGGTCTCGGCTGTTAAATAATTCACCAGAGAGAGTGACTGCTGTTCCTTCAGGTGTGCTGCCGGGTGATACATCTTCCTGGCATCTGCCAAGAAAGGCCAGACATACGTTCCCTTTACGCTTGCTTTGATCTCTCCCAGCCAAGAGACGTTCGGGAAGAACAACCCTCCCAGTCAAGGCGCCGATGGGATCAAAGCCCGGGGCCGGAGCGCACGCGCCGAACGCCAGGTTTTGGAGCGTGGCAGGAGCTCAGACCTTCCTTCAGTCAAGTATCATGTGCCCCTGCCCTGCCCCGACTTGGGCCAGGCACCTTCCCGCGCCGGTCCTGGCAGTGGGAGCTGGAGGCTGGGTCTGACTGTTCCCCAGCTGCTGCCGCGGGCAGGGCCCCACAGCGGGGCTCTGGAGAGCCACCCCGCTCGCTGGGACCAACCTGAGGGAACGCAGGAGATGCTGCATGCTGCCCAGACCGGGCACTCGGGAGTATTTTAGCCACACCAGGACAGTTCATTGGCCCGTTCTTCCTGCCTGGGCATGGCCACACAGTTCCCAGCCTCCAGGCTGTGGCTGTAATAGGAGAGAAGGCCCTGCCCACGCTGGTTTTAATGGTGCACTCGGTGCTCAGCCCTGGAAGAACGGGGCAGTTACTGCGGTTTCTGTGCAAGACCAGTCTGGGAAGAGATGCAGAGTACAACGCTGGCATGTGGTTACCGCAGGACTCAGGGCAAGATCACCTCAACAAGCTCCTCACCTGCTTCACGGTCTCTCCAACGGCCCACACTCTCCTCCAGAGCTGCTCCTGGGCAATGCAATGCTCCCTGCAAGGAGCCATCCTACGGGAGCGAGGCAGGCTCAAACACGGGTGCCAAACAGGTGCTGATGCCCCCAGGGTAGCTGGTGTGGTTGGGAGCCAGCGCAGAGCAGTAAATGGGAAGGGAGAGGGGGGTTGACTGGTGAATCTTCAGCCCTGGCAGAATCACAGAATCACGGAATGGTTTGGGTTGGAAGGGACCTTAAAGACCATCCAGTTCCAACCCCCCTGCCATGGGCAGGGACACCTTCCACTAGACCAGGTTGCTCAAAGCCTCATCCAGGCTGGCCTTGAACACTTCCAGGGATGGGGCATCCACAGCTTCTCTGGGCAACCTGTTCCAGTGCCTCCCCACCCTCTCCGGGAAGAACTTCTTCCTAATATCCAATCTAAACCTCCCCACTTTCAATTGAAACCCATTACCCCTTGTCCTGTCACTACAGGCCCTTGTAAAAAGTCCCCCCCAGCTTCCTTGTAGCCCCTTCAGGGACTGGAAGGTGCTATAAGGGCTCCCTGGAGCCTTCTCTTCTCCAGGCTGAACAAGCCCAACTCTCTCAGCCTGTCCCCATAGCAGAGGTGCTCCAGCCCTCTGAGCATCTTCGTGGCCTCCTCTGGACTCGCTCCAACCGGTCTATATCCTTCTGATATTGAGGGCTCCACAGCTGGATGCAGCACTCCAGGTGGGGTCTCACAAGAGCAGAGTACAGGGGCAGAATCCCCTCCCTCGACCTGCTGGCCACACTTCTCCTGATACAGCCCAGGATATGGTTGGCTTTCTGGGCTGCATGAAGCCTGTGGATGCCCTCAGTCCTGGATCCCTACCTTTCTCTCCCAGCACAGTCCCCTAATGGGCTGGAAATACAGGCTGAGCGGGGTGTATGGCTGGGACCCCGCAGCAGGTGGGGACCAGTTGTGCTTGGATGTGGTGGTGGGTGGGCACAGACTCACCCCAGGCAGGTTAGTGCTGGCTTGTGCATCTACCTGGCACCTCAGTCCTTAGGAGACGAGAACTGAATTCATCTGGGAGTCTCTCCTTCAGGTAAAAGAGATCAATAGAAAAGAAGGTGTCAGGGCACAAAAGCAAGACCTCAGAAAGGAAGGCTGTAACTCTGTTTTGAGAGATGCGAAGTGGAACAGCACAGATAGTGCATAAAATAAGAGCAAAAATTTTCTCCCATAACTGCCTCCAGGATGATAAATGCCTTTTATCTATCCTGTATCTGAGATAAGGTTTCCTTAAAAATTACCATAGTTATTGAAATCTTTTCTTGCAGAAGATGTATTTGCTGCAGCCCGATTTGTTCCTGACACTACCCGCCAATCCTCAGCAAGAGATTAGCCGAGGGGCTTTGCTCAACCCTTAACTAAAGAAGATCCAGGGTGGAGGTCTACTTCATTTCTATCGTTTACATATACATCAGCATCTTTCCCTCAGGGCCATAGCTGATAGAAAACATGCATCCTTTGGAATTTTAACATCAGATTGAGATCACGTAATTTAGTTTTTAACCTCTTATCTGTTAGCTCATTAAACAGATGATAATAAGCTATGAGACTAGTTACTCTCCGACTAATCAGGAGGAAAAACCTGTGCAGTGCTAGAGCCCATATTTTTAGGCTTTATTAATTAATCAGGACTCGCAGCTGGGCTTTTGCCACCCTGCTCTCTGAAAAACGTTGAGCTGAGCCGTTCTGTGGGGCAGCGTGATCATTCCAGCAAGCGAGCCCTGGCGCGCTCTCGCGTTTGAACGGCTCTCCTGGCGGCCCCGCATCCACCTCGGCATTGGATGCTGGCGCGTTGCAGGAAGCGCGGCTGTCGCAGAGGAGGCATCCCCTGCTCCTTTTCAGAAGTCATGGGCGGTGCGTTACCTGGCTCAGGGATGGCAATATCTAGCTTGGCCCTGAGGAACGCGCTTTGCCCAGCATCTTGGGAGAGCCCAAGCGCTTTGCCCGACTCCCTGGGGAGCCTGTTCCTGCGACTGACCATCCTTTCGGCGAAGGCGGCTCTCCTGCTGTCCAGCCCGAACTTCCCTTGATGCCTCGTGCCCTGTTGCTGGTCACCAGGGAGGTACCAGCACTGCCCCTCCGCTGGGCCCCTTGAGGAAGGATTAGGCTGCCAGGAGGTCACCCCTCAGCCTCCTCTTCCCCAAGGTGAACGAGCCACGTGACCTCCGCCGCTCCTCCGAAGTCTGGCCCTCGAGACCTCGCACCACCTTGGTCACGCTCCTTCGGTCACACTCTAATAGTTGGATGTCCTCCTTGACTGAGGTGCCCAAAACCGCGCACGGCACTCGGAGCGGGACAATCGCCTCCCTCCACCAACCAGCTACGCTCTGCTTGATGCACCCCAGGACACGGCTGGCCCGTCTGGCTGCCGGGGCACACTGTGGCCTCATACTCAACTTGCCATCAACCCAAACCCCCAGATCTCTTTCTGCAGGGCTGGTCTCCAGCCTCCCATCCTCCAATTTGTATGCATAACCAGGATTACCCCGCCCCTGGGGAGAACTTGCTATTTTAAAGGATACCAGAAAAGCAACCGGCACCAGGAGGTTTTCCCCAGCCTTGAGGCAAACTGGCAAAGACTGGGCCTGGCCATGTCCCTTTGCTAAACTCTTCCAGCCTCCCAAGCAAGGTGGCTGCATCCAAGCTGTCCTTGGCTCAGGCTAACTCCATGGCTGTGCCTAGAAATCATTTGGAGAGTCCTAGATGGCCTGAGCCAAAATTGTGCTAGGGATCTCGTTTGCTAACCAGCAGGATAGCCGTTCCCATGCATGCCGCCTGCCACCGCTTCACTGACTGGCACAGGCACAGCTGGGATCATCACCCATCAGTCCCGCTGCACCATCCTCCTTCTTGTCCTAAACAAGGCGTTCGGTGTGCAGGAGCCCATCTCAAGTTCCCGCAGAATCCATCTCCACTTCAGCAAATCCTGGCGTAACTGAAGAAGTAGACGGGTTTCTCTTTAAAGGGAAAATAAAAACGGGGAGGCAGTAAACCGGAGTTTACTCCACAAGGGACTGTGAGTGCGACTGAAGGGCTGCTGGTTGAAAACCAGCGGGTGTCCGTTACGAAACACAGGGTTTGACTCATGGCCACAAGTTAAAATTCCGGATGTGCTTGGGAAGAGTGATACAAACCTGAACACACAGAGGGCACAGAGCTGGCTTTCACTGAAGGGGTTAACGTCCCCTCCCTTCCCACCAGCCCCTCACCACCCCAGTCCTTCACCACTGAAACAGGGAGGGGGTTTTCTGCACCTTCTAAAGCAGCCCAAGGTCTGTGGCCGTCGTGGTCAACCCGGATGCTCGGAGTCACCGCGGGAATTTCAAGCCCCACCGTCGGCCCTGCAGGTCCTGGTGGGAGGTGGGCGCTGGCCCTGGGGCCGGTGGCTCCCTGCAGCCCTGGAGCAGGGGTAGTGGGAGGAAGGCTGTCACCCCGGCGGGGTCACCCACCTGCTGGCCTCTCCTGGGAGAAAGGGAGGTGAAGGGCTGGAGCAATTCCTGCCGGGCAGAGGGGTCCCTGCCCGCCCGGGGACAGTGGGAGCCCTCAGAGGGGTGGTCCCTTGATCCACTGGTGTGACAATGCAGCGGCTGTGGGAGAAAGCGGACTCGTCTGCCTGGAAGGAAGAGCTCCTACGCTTCTTCCTTTTCCCTGGCTGCTTGCTGAGATCCCACGGGCATGGGGTCCCAAAGACATGGAAGTGGCCTCAGCTGGTATTTTAATGCCTCATCTAATGTCAAAATTCTTGTAAAGAGAAGTAAAAACCCAGCCTGCTGTAGATTTTTTCAGCTCCCCCAGTCCCCAGGGAACGGCCAAGGCCAGCCCCTGGACGCACGCTGGAGAGCCCACGTGCCACGTGCCAGCCTCCGAGCCCCAGCGCGGCTGCAGA
>NW_010257750.1:0-13432 GCF_000690775.1 Eurypyga helias
GGTGGCCGGTCCCCGCGTGGCTGAGCCGGGTGCTTGTGCCTGCAGGTTCCCTGTCGTCGCTTCCAAAGGGAAACCCCACAATGTCCGGAGGTCTTGATGTCCTGCAGATGAAGGAGGAGGATGTCCTCAAATTCCTCGCTGCCGGGACCCACCTGGGAGGCACCAACCTCGACTTCCAGATGGAGCAGTATATTTACAAAAGGAAGAGTGACGGTAAATCTGTAGGATGGGCGGCCCGAGGTCGGCGGCTGGGATTTTGCGGGCACAGCTGAGGAAAGCGCTAAAGCTTGAGCTGTCTGGCAGCCTCTCCGTGGCCTGAAAAATGCCTTTACTGATTGAATCACGTTACTCGGAGAAATGGAATGAAACTCGGATTTCAGAACTTGGTAAATCAATCGCAGCTGGGTTTGGGCACTTACGCTAGTTCTTGCCTGTAATAAAAAAAAGGGGTTTAATGTTTCAGTCGTGATTCCTGGTGCTTGTTTGCATTGGTCTTCAGTCTGAGCTGCGCCCTGTTAAAAGACGGGAGCTCACACTAGGCCCTGGTTCACGTTCATAGGTGCTGGAAGTGTGCGACATTAAACCCGTATGGGACGATTTTCCTTGGAATAACTTTCCCCTAGCTGGAATTCCAGAGTAACCACAGCCATGTGACAAGCTTAGTGGCAGAAGAGTGCTGTCCAGTTTCACAATCTTGTTTTTCCGGGTTGCTCTAAAGCCTTTTGTCACCGATAGGTATTTATATCATCAACCTGAAGAGGACTTGGGAAAAGCTCCTCCTGGCAGCCCGTGCCATTGTTGCCATTGAGAACCCAGCTGACGTGAGCGTCATTTCTTCTAGAAACACTGGGCAGGTATGGACATTTGTTGTCACTGAGGCCTGCGGTCTTGGGAACGGGACTCTCTTGCCATGTATTGTTGCCTGCCAGTGGCAGCTTGAGGATATAAGAGTGATGCAAATTTTGGCTCTAGGAACATTACTTTGGAAGCATGTTTCTTCTCCTGCAATCGCAGTTTGGAACAGATAGTTGAAACCCACCCCCACTTCTATAGTTCCACAGTGTTTGATAGCTTCGTTTTCTTTCATATTCTCTTCTGGGTGATTTCTGTTGGATTTCTGGCATGTATTTCAGTCCCCTGGTGCCCACACCACCACCACCCCTCCCCCCAATAATTCTGTGAGTTATTGGCACAGCTTTTTGGGGCCAGTAAGTGCCTGATGCAAAAGTTTTCAAAGAAATCATTTGCTCTCTTACTGAGCAAGGTATAGTAGCTGGTATATTTCCAGTGTCACCTCCAGATTTTTAGCAAAACAGGTCTGTCACAGAAGGGGACACATCCTAGAAATAGAATCTCATTAGCCACTGAAGTTTATTGGTGAGCTTAGTTTCTTTGGACTAACCAGCGTTCGGGGAGATTGTGAATTGACCAAGGAGAAGCGTGGGTTCCTACGGGCTCGGCCTGCACACTGTTAAAGCTTGATGCTGAGGTCAGTTTCTGGCCGATGAGCTCTCAAGTGTCGGAAGTGTGCTACAGCAAACCGGATGGCAGGGTTTTCGCTAACGCCAGGAGGGGAGCTCCCTCTATGATTGGAGTTTGATAGTAGGCCCTGCCACACGCCTGAGTACTTGAAAGCTGTTGCAAGCAAGTTCTGCCAACTGCAGTTTTATTTGACACGAGTTGTGTATATTTACTACTTTTCTGTATATTTACAGCCGTAAATATTTCTCTATATTTAAAGCTGTGTACTTACAGCCTTTCCTGTAGTTCCTCAAGTTATGCTACTGGATAATGAAAGGATGTAGAAATAACGGGCATAATCTAATCTGGTTTATCTCCCCTTTCATGATTTGATTATGAGACTTGGGTAGAGCTTGCAAATAACTTTGGGGAAAAGAGTGTATTCTCTGTACCCTGACTTCCAGCTTTAGGGGGTATCTTTAACTCCCAGAGTTGGTGTAGCTATTTTCAGAAACGATGTAACTTTGTCCAGTTCTGAGTGCAGAGCCAGTGGTGAGCCCTGGTTTCACAGGAACTGAAATAGTTGAATTGGATGTCGTGCGTGTTCACTGGCAGCATGTCTGGGTGTCTTGATGGGAATGCAGTTTGCTGGCTTCACCTTTGCCGTGGTCCTTTTTGCAGCGTGCTGTTCTGAAGTTTGCTGCTGCCACTGGGGCTACTCCGATTGCCGGGCGCTTCACCCCCGGTACCTTCACAAATCAGATCCAGGCGGCTTTCCGTGAGCCACGGCTCCTGGTGGTTACGGACCCCCGGGCTGATCATCAGCCCCTGACGGAGGCATCTTACGTGAACATCCCCACCATCGCGCTGTGCAACACCGACTCCCCGCTGCGCTACGTGGATATCGCTATTCCCTGCAACAACAAGGTGAGGGCTTTGCTGTAGTGTTGAAAGCGCTTCCTCCAGAGTGCGCCCTGGGTTGCAAGAGGAATGCTTTCTTCAGGGGAGAGCTGGCTTGTGTCTCCCGCGGCGACGAGCTAATCAAGGCTTCTGTCCGGCTACGGGGCGGATGGGGAGGAGGAGGTGAACTGCACACAGTTGGAGCTTGGAGCTGAGGCCAGTTTCTGGCCAAGGAACTCTCAAGTGTAGGACGTGTGCTATAGTAACCCGGCAGGATTTTTCGCTGACGCCATGAGGGTCCTTGTGGCCCAGTGAGTGGAGTTTGATAGTCATTCTTGCCACATTTCATGAGTGTAAATGAAAGATGAAGGGAACTGATGAAGAAACTGCTCTGGAACATTAGCTTGCCAGAAACCACTTGAAAGGTAAAGTCTGGGGAGGTAGGAAACTATTTTTGGTCTCTAGGTAGTCATTCATCAAGCTGATGTAAGGCAGGTCAGAGCAGGCATGCAGAATTTGCTCAAGTTTTGCATTTCTCTGTCCTAGTGTATGTGCTGACCCTAATCCCGTCTGTTGGACAAGATTCACTTGGGGTAGTGAGCAGTAGAAACTCCCTAGCGGGAGGATTGCTTTGGGCTGTGCTGTGTACAGCCGGTTCAGAAGCTGGTGGTGGAAGTGTGCTGCACTTTCTGCAGAGACTTCTAGGGAAAAAAAGGAAAGGTTTGGCTTTGCAGTAAATCTTACATACATTTCCGTTCCAGGGAGCCCATTCGGTGGGTCTGATGTGGTGGATGCTGGCTCGGGAGGTCCTGCGCATGCGTGGCACCATCTCCCGTGAGCATCCGTGGGAAGTCATGCCTGACCTGTACTTCTACAGGGATCCTGAGGAGGTAGGAGACCTCTGGCAGGAAGTGCGTCTCTGCGAGACGTCTCGCTCCTGCCCCGTGGTCCTGTGTGCCAGCTGTTGAGGACAGGTTTTGCCAGTGTCATAGTTGTGCTTACACCCGGAGGTGGTGGTTGGCTAATTGCACTGCCCGTTGTCGGTTGGTGTCTGCTGTCTGGCCTTGGACAGCGAGGTTGGTGAGGGGGTTCTGGGAGGCTGCACTGTTCTCTTGCAGATCGAAAAGGAGGAGCAGGCTGCTGCTGAGAAAGCAGTTACGAAGGAGGAGTTCCAGACCGAGTGGACGGCCCCAGCTCCTGAATTCACCGCTCCTCCTCAGCCCGAGGTTGCAGATTGGTCTGAGGGAGTGCAGGTCCCGTCCGTGCCCATCCAGCAGTTCCCCACAGGTCAGGCTGGGGGGGTGTCTGTGGGAAGTGGGGTGCGTCTTGTCGTGGGTGGGAAGAGCTGGGGTGCACTAAGCATTGTTGTCTTTGTAATTGCAGAGGACTGGAGCGCCCAGCCAGCCACTGAGGACTGGTCAGCAGCTCCCACGGCCCAGGCTACTGAGTGGGTTGGGACTGCCACGGAGTGGTCTTAACTACAGTCCCGCCCTGACTGAGAGAGAAAATAAAGACTGGTTTGGTACACACCGTGCTTGGTACTGCTGTTTGACACTGGCTGGCAGGTGACCTCTGGGTAGCATGGGGTACAGCCCCTAGCTGTCACCCCGGTGTTTGGTGGAGTGGAGGGTGGTGGGCTCACACTTCCCATTTCCCGCCTTCCCTGGCGCCACGCCCCCTGGTGCCATGGTGACTCCCTCTTTGCTAGTGGGAGGGTGGCGGGGCACGTGGAAGATGCCACGTGTGGGCTGGGGGTGGGTATGGCCTGGACAGGAGAGCCCTTGAGTGGGAGTTCCCAGTGAAACGCCAGTTTTAGCATCGGTGTTACCGATTCCATCCTCAAAAATAGTGCAATAATCCTCAGGAGAAACCATTAACTCGTGTGCTTTAACTGTCCTGAGGATTATGTGTCCGTGATTATCAGCAGTAATGGGAGGTGTAGACCCTTCACAGAGGAGCAGGGTTTTGTTTGTTGGAGGTGGAGATGCGTTCAGCTTGGATCCCCTTTTCCATGTTGCTGCGGTCTCGCTCTCCTCCTTTTTCTACCTTCAGCCACGCCAATCAGCCTGTAATTTTTTCCTTTAGCGCATGTGCCTGTTTGCTTTTACTGTAACAGTGCGTATTAGCAGTAAAAACCTAGAGCAATCTACGTATGTTGCAGCACAGTGTCTCTCCAAGGGAAGCTGCTCGTTGTTTCCGTTACCTTTACCCACTGGACGCAAGGCAGCTGAAGATTTTGGCAGCTTTCAGCCGCGAGGCGTGCGAGTGCTTTGCTGCGCGGCCCTGAAAGGGCCCTTCCCGTTCTGTTGGTGTGCCGTGTTCTTCAGCTGTGTGTTTCTGGTGCATCCTCGAGTCCCCTGCTTCCCAGCACCCGGCAGTGGGAGGCTCCGGGTCTGTCACCAGCTGTCAGGGTGGGGTGACAGCCTGTGCACACTGGGACGCTGGGTGGGTGCTGTAGCTGCGACAGGGACAGCCCGTACCGATTCACTCCCCGCTTCTGAGCTTGCCCACTTGTTGCCCTGGTCTTTATTTTCACCTTTCTACGTTCAAAGTTGCCGAATTCGTAGCATATGCTTCCCCCTGTACTCTGAATCGCTCCGGTTGCCGTTTCTCCGGTCCCCCTTTTCCTTACCTGTTGGGTTACCTGCGTGTGAGGATGTTCAGTTCGGGAGAACACAGCAGTCGTCAGACGGCTCCGGTGTGGAAGTATCATGTTGACTTTTAGGATAAGAGTCTATCTTAGGGCCAATGACTGCCACGGAGGGGTGGATCTGTGCAGCCTGGGACAAGAGGGTCAGGAGACAGATCTCTGCGTGTGGATTCGGAATTACGTTTTTGGGGTAACGGGTGGGGTGGGAGAGCTCGTTTGATCGGAGCTCAGCAGAGGGGATGAAGAGCAGCCCTTTAGAAAAGGGGGCAGGCTGGGTGCAGCAGGGGAAGGCATATTGCAGGAAGGCTGCATTCCTCAGTGCAGCGGGGCACGGAGAGGTCTCCATGGTGGGTGGAGGCAGCAGCAGAGGCATGGCAGATCTTAACCTGCCAGAGCTCTCCCTGGGGCAAATACCTGGCGGATATTCTTTCCTGACTGAATCCAGCACAGTGTAGTGAAAACTTTCCCTTGAGGGACTGGCAGTGTTCCCTTTCTCCATGACCTTCTCTTTGTATTTGGTTTGGGGTGGTTGAACTGGGCTAGGATTTGCTGCTTAGGATAGCCTTCTGCCTTTGGCCTTACCCGGAGCTCCTGATGTTGCTGGGCACCGCAGAACCCCTCTGGAGAAACCAGCTCTTGGAGAGTCCGTGGCATGTGCTACTACGTGATCCATGAGTCTCATGCACGTGCGCTTTCTAATTCCCTCCCTAATTTATAGTCACCCATTCACAGATGTTCCTTTTCCTTTCCAGTCATTTCTTTGCCCAAATAATCCTGTGGTATTTTTAGTATCCAAGTATTGTAGGATTACATCAAGGCTTTTCTTTAACAGGAAACAAAGGGCTTTGCACAGTTGAAGAGACTCAGCTCTGTTTTCTTAAATCCAGGCTGCAAAAATGTTCCACTGTTTCCACCTGTGGGCTGTTGTGCTTTGTCAGACAGTGAAAATGGTTGCGGGACGGTTGATGCTGTCTTTTAGGGGTACGATACGCTCGTGTGGGGGCCTGTTTACGAAGATCGGTGTGCAGCATGTAAGTCAGTGTGCAAAGGAAAGTGACTTGTGTGTGTGGTTGATGAATTCACCTCACTGCTCCGAGGAGGAGGCTTCCTGCCCACCCAGCAATGCCAACCTTCAGTTGGGAGTGGATCTTGCCATTTTACATTTCTCTTTCTTGGGTTAGTAGCCTCCTGGTGCAGGTAGACTTTACATGGAGTGAAGCACGTGGTAAGTCCGCAGCTGCCGTGGACTCGGCGCTCTCCAGAGCTGTGTATCTTGAACTTCTCAGGACAGGTGAAGCCTGTTGTCTTGCGTATGTGCATCTTACCAGAGGAAGAACAACATTTCACATTTGCCTTATTATTGCTGTAGCACCGTGGAGTTGTTGGGGCATCTGCCCTCTGCCCTGCTGCTTCCAGAGAGATGTTGGCCATCATTTCAGGCAAAATTTCCTTCCTCTAGCCCATGCTTGGCCCTACCAGCTCTCAGCCCTTGCAGACTAGAGTTTGTGAAAACCCCAAAGCCTCTGAGTTTGTGAAAACCTTATCTGCATGGAGTCTGTGTGACAGGTAAAGGTAGAACAGTGTGTTGCAGCTGTACGTAGCCACGGGAACGAAGAACATCCTTGATTTTGCCCTGCAAAGAAGCAGGCTGTGATAAGCACCTTGGGCATGGGCATGTTCTCCCTATGCAGAGTCTTGTCTACAGCTGATTTTCTGAATTTCTTACTTCTCGGGATGCCGATTTCTGCAGCTGTGTTTATTTGCTCTTTTCATGCTAAGAATACTGTCATTTCTCTACTGTCCAACTTCGAAAGCATGTCATTTTTATTTATACCTTTTCCATTATACATTCAGTAGTCACTGATGAATAAAACTACATCGTGAAGATCTTTTTTTTTTGTTTGTTATCTCTGGCTGAAAGAGCATCAGCTTTTCTGGGCTGCTGCTTAAAACCACAGCTTATAAAAGTGTTCATAAAGCCTGAGTTTAACTAGTGTGTCTCTTCTCATGTGATAGAGTCCTAAATATTTCTGTTGGTGTTTGTTTCACTGATGACAAGATTGCTTTTACTAGTACTGTTCAAACATGAATAAAATTAGTCCTCCAAAGAGTATGGGGTGGATCGGGAGGAAATTCTTCCCGGAGAAGGTGGTGAGGCACTGGAACAGGTTGCCCAGAGAAGCTGTGGATGCCCCATCCCTGGAAGTGTTCAAGGCCAGGCTGGATGTGGCTTGGAGCAACCTGGTCTAGTGGAAGGTGTCCCTGCCCATGGCAGGGGGGTTGGAACTGGATGGTCTTTAAGGTCCCTTCCAACCCAAACCGTTTGGTGGTTCTATGGACGGAGTACGTGGTATGAGCCAGATGGAAACAACTGACCTTTCAGGTGCTCGGAGGGACTGTACACATACCCCCGGTGTGTGGGTTAGGTTTAGATTTAGGGAACTTGTCACGGGCAGAAGCATGGCACGTTGCAGAACTTGGAGCCGGTCTGCCGTGAGGAGGGTTGGGTCAAAGAGCGGGACAATCCTTTGCCATAAGCAGGCACACCGGCACGGCGCGTTGCTGTGCCCCGGCTGGAAACGTCGGGCTGCAGCCGTACAGCCTGGGGAGCTGCTGCGAAGCTCTTGTTTCCCACCTGCAATGCTGGGTCTGTTAGCATTGCCCAAGAAGCTGGTCCTGGTCCCAGAGGCTGCCAGCGCACCCCTGGAGAGCCGAGGGGATGGTGAGAGTGAAGGGGACAGTTGGGGTATTTTCCTTACGGCCGGGGGGACCATACCAGCCCTTTGCCGCTCTTGGGCGCAGTCAGAATCACTTCTGGGGGCAGGCAGACACCCAAGCATCGCTCCCGCCTGGCAGGTGTTGGAGGATCGAGCAGCAAAACGCCTGGGTACGGATCGTTTCCGAGATCCCGCGGGCACAGTCAGAATCACACTTGGGGGCAGGCAGACACCCGAGCATCGTTCCCGCCTGGCAGGTGTTGGAGGATGGAGCAGCAAAACGCTGGGGTACGGATCGTTTCCGAGATCCCGGTAGATGGGGCTGTTATTCCCGGTTCGTCCGCGTTCCGGCAGCGTGGCCAGAGTGCCGGAGGGAGCAGGCACCGGGCGAGGGGAGGATGGTCAAAGCGGCTTTGTAAGCACGCCTGGGCCTTTCGGTGTGACTCCCTGCCCTCCTCAATATCCCAGCTGCTATTCATGCTGTAGGAGAGGCCCAATACCACTGCAAAGCCCAGGCGATGGGGACCGGTGAGGTGTCGTCAGCGCCAGCCTCAGCTCTTGCAGTCGGAGCAGAGCTGGTCCAGCTGGAGCTCACCCTGCCCTTCCCCTGGCTTTTGGCTTCCCTGAAGTGCCCTCTCACAGGGATCATCATACACTTGTAAAAAATCAAACCCTACCGTTTTCCTATACATGCCCGGGCATTAGACTTGTTGCCTCCACGTTCAGCTGCAAACCTTGATCTTGCTTTTAATCTCCCTAAGGGAACAAGCGTGGGATGCTGCTGGCTTCCAGCGCAGAGAAACACAGCACTTGTAGTTGAAGATGCCTTGGAATTTTTCTAAGTTGTCCATCCTGCTTGGTTTATTGCTTCCAGCATTTCTAGTGTGACTTGTGTTCTCCGTAGTACTCCCAAAGCTTACAGGCATACAATTCACCTGTTGGCTTGGCTTAAATAGGGAAAAATTAAGAACAACATGTAGAGAAGGAATCAGATGTGTACTATTTTTCCTTCACTTATTATTTTGCTGTTAGAGGCCCTAGTTTGAGAGGCAAGCCTAAAAAAACCAGCCAAACAGAAAAGCTAACACAACTTCCCTCTCCACAGCATCTTTTCCGGAGGCTCCTTTAAGCCTCATGCCTGCGCCCAGATGGGTGGGGGTTTATGAGCTCTAGGTGGTGGAGGGTCTCCTCCCCTTTGCTCACAAGGACTGCTGTTGGGGCGGAGTGAGCATGCTGTTGGTTTTCCTTCTTGGCTTTGTGAAGAAAACCTGCTTCATCTGAATGCTGCAAACAGCGGTTCTCCATCAGCTCCTTCAGGAAGGCTGAGAAGTCTAGTTTTTCTGATGTCAAGGGTTCAACCCCTTGACAAGTTTTGAGATTTATTTTAAGTTTTAATTTTGTTTGTCTAAGCATCGTTTGGATTCCTCCTTGACTTCTAGGCTGATCCTGCACCTTGTTTTAAACTTTATTTTCCTTCAGTGACAGCTGTGTGTTTGTCGTTTTGTTTCAAAACAAAAACTGGGATTTCTCGAACTGTACGAACTTCATGAAAATGTCAGATTTGAGACTTGTGATATAAAATGCTGGAGGTTATCAACGCTGCAAGTTATCAACGCTGTGTGGTGCCCAGGTGGGACGAGTGCTCTGGGGAGCTGTTCTTTTGCAGTGGCAGATTGGTCTGTGCTGGTTCTTCTCCCCCAGGAAACGGAGGTTGCTCTGTTCAGGTAAGTGTCAAGCCTTTGCATTTATTTAATGTTTATTTTAAATCTTGGGAGTCTGTTCTTCAACCATTATAAGAATAGTGGTTTGACTTTCCCTTCTAGTGCCCCTTTGGTAGGCACCTGTGCAGAGCAGAGCATCTTTCAGCTGGCCGAAGCTAGAGAAAGGCTCGGCGTGCACGTGTGACTTTGTGTGCATCCTGGGATGTGATGGTTCCTGTAAGACTCTGCTGACTTCTGGGACTGTGGCGTTGTGATTAGCCGCTCTCGGGGCTCTTCTGCTAGTAGGATAACTGCAAGACAAAATACGGAGAACAATGAGGGCCTCCCATGGAGTGATGTAAGCCAGAGGGGAACAGTGTAGGGACCAGGCGCAGGGCAGCCATCTCTCTCCTTGCCGGTGGGAGCATGAGGAGTTACGGTAGCTGCTCGAGTAATGTGTTGCTGGTACCATAGGGACCCCCATGGCAAGCATGAGCTTGGTACGTCTTCCTGGTTAGATGAGGTTAAGTGGTGGCTGCTTAGGATGAGTCTTCGTGTTGCAGACCCCCCTGCATCCCATCTCTCTGATGCTGGTGGGGCGCATTTCTCACAGGGTAGGTTTGGGATAAGTGGTTACTGCTGAGTGAGAGTTCTCCCACTGCGTTGGTGTTCGTGGGCTCCCTGGCAATAGGGGCTCTGAGCTTCAGACCGGTGCCTTGACTGGCCAGGGAACAGCACTGTCTCCAAACCCATCCTGAGGATCCCTTCTTACCTTCACCCAGAAAGGTAACAGTCTGAAATACAATTAGTAAACAAACTGTGACTGAAAGGGGTTGAATTTGCACTGGGTTGGGATGCCCTCCTGGCTGGGAGGTGCGTGATTTGGTGGTGAGTGGGAGGGAGGGAGCCAGGGTTGCCCATTCCCGGGCAGGCTGTGCTGGAGGGGATGGTAGCTGTGGGGTAGGTTGGAAGGAGGAAGATCAGGTTGTGCCTGTGAGGTCTTGCTACGTTTCTTATTGGAGTGGCAATGAAGACGTGAGCTTTGCGTGCTGTCCGGACCTAAGTCCAACCCAAAAAAACCGTATTCTAGCTACCTGCAATTCCCCCTATGTTTTTAGGTGGGTAATTGTTTTTCCTCCTGGACTTTGTGTTGGAGGTGTGCTGTGAGCAATGTATGTCAGGTTCACCCCCAATGAAGTGATGGTTTTGGCTGGTAGGTGAATAACCCATCCGAATACTCTACTTGGCTTTGGTGGCATTATTGCATGCCCAGGTGGTGACTTGTCCTGTTCCAGGACTACTAGATCAGCTCTTCAGAGGCAGCAAAAGGTCTTTAAACCTACTTGCCCTCCTCGTTACTGGCGTTAGGGGGAACATAAGTGGCTGAAAGGGATGTGCCTGACATTGGGCTTTCTCTGGAGACGACTTATGGCCGATCTCCACTGGTTCTGTGCAAGGAGACTGGCTCTGTCCATGGGTCAGGGTGCTGCAAAGGTGGAGATTCCCCACTGCTGGACTGCTGCTGTGGCACAACCCCTTCCCACATGGGAACGATGGCAGACGTGGAAAGTTGAGCAGGAGCTGTGGAGTGTTTCCCAGGCTGAGCTGCAGCTGCTTGTAAGGTAAAGCTTGCCTGTGGCTCATTAGTTGTATTTGCATATGCCATGTCGAAATGCTTCTGCAGCCTTCTCCTCCAAAAAGTGCTGGGCTTCCTGGGTAGCAGAAGCTTGGTTTGCCGGGATCCTCTGCAAAACCCCTGCAACCCTGGCCTTGGGGCCGCTTCCCTGCTGCAGCAGCTGCTGATGGAGCTGGGGGACCCGCAAGCTGCAGTGCTGCGGCTGTGATGGCAGCTAAGCTCCGTGTCGTATTCAGACGGTGCGTGTACCGCTGTGCCCACGCTACCCTAGCGAAGTGCTCTGGCTAATGAAGGAACCATGGGTTTTTTGCTCTCTACCTGGCCCCAAGTCCTCCCAGCAGCTGATTTAAATAACCTTCATATTTTGTAAATCCTAACATCTGCTTAGGCACTGAATTACTTACTGCTGCTGCTATCCAAAACACTAAAATCCCACATGTGTGAACTGTTTCTTAATTAGAGGAAGTTTTGGATCTGCAGCCTTTTGCAGAAGCAGCCTTGGTTCCCCTAAACAGCTTTGCTTTGAGGGAGGGAGAATGGAGCAAAGGGGGAGGACACAGCTGCTTGGGATGTTTCTGCAGCTGCTGTTCCCCAGTAAATTGGGGTTTACTAATTCATTTTTAATCATGTTCCACATTCTACTAGCCTGATTTGCACACTTGATCACTGTGATGGCTTGCCCATCCTCGAGCAGTCCAGGTAACGGTGCTATGCTGCTGTGGTTGTTTTTATTTTATATTCAGCTGAGATGAAGCATGTGTGTGTTGTGTGGTTGGTTGGGGTTTTTTTTCTTTAATCCTCCCACATTGCCTGGAGATGATATTGGCAGCTTCTGCAATGTATCGTGTGGTTCCCACCATCTCCAGTCCTGCTCTAGTATCCTGCAGCTGGTTCCTTGCACAACGCCTCCATTGCTTGTATGCAGCAGTGGGGGGTGCGGGTGTCCTTACCCCCATGCTGGCTCCGATGGGGCTGCAGGGCTGCTGAATTTCCAGTCCATCCACCTGTTATGCCTGGGGCCAAACCCTCCTGATTTCATAGCTCTGTGAGACGGCTTAAATGGGGCTAAATCCCATTCCGGTTCCCTTGGACATGAGCCTCCAGGGAGCACAGCTGGGCTCAGCCCTGGGGTGCTCTCATGCCTGGAAATGGCCCCCAAGGAGGTGGGGGAGACCCTCTGTGGTTGCCTCTCCTCCCCTTGGCTGCTGTGCCACCTTCTGGTGACTTTTGCATGCCTGGCCTTTCCATGGGGCTTTGCTGACACGGAAAGCCTGCTGGGAAATGGCATCCATCCATCCGTCCCTGGGATCCCCTTCCCCACCTGCGTGCTGCCATGGGGAGGATGCGTGGCACGCAAGCTGCAAGCGCATCCCCTTGCCTCGGTGCTTTCCAGGTTTGCTGTCAGTTGTGAGGGAGTGGTGCAGAACATAATATCAATCCCAAAACATTTTAAAATCTGCTCATTTTCGTCTCGGCGACTGTGTGGATACAAGCGCACACAGACCATCTCCCAGCGTGTGGGAGCTTAGTGGTCTCCGTTTGCTGAGTGCGTGGAGGAGGAGGGTATTCCTGGGTAGAACCATGTGGTACCAATTTAAGATTTAGAGACGATGTTCACCACTGATTTTGCATGTCTGTAGATGGCTGGATTGTAGGGGACTCGGGGATTTGGGCTCTGGGATGGGAAATGAATGACTGCAGCAAAGCCAAGCTTCCCCGCCTTAGCTTGCCATTGAATTGTGATTCAGCAGTGATGACTATGCCGTGTGAGAAATGGGCCGGGACCTAGAAATCCTTGGTTTCCAGAGTTGTCTTTTATTTTTCTTTTCTTTTTTTTTTTTTTTTCCCTGGGGAAAAACTGTGTGTGAGCATTTGTGAGCACTAAAGCCTTGGCCGCAGATGAAACCAGGCTGCCACCTGCCAAAGGACGAGCTGCTGCCTCGGGGCTTAGGCAAGCGGCAAGAAATGTGTGACAGAGAGAAAAAACTCCTCATGGCTGTCAGGCTGGAGAGTGGATCACGTTGCATGCAGCTTGAATCAAAATGGGGGGGATTGCTCTTTAAAGCCTTTTGCTAAGCACTTCTTTTGTGTCAGGACGTGGCTGCTTTGTGAAGAGACGTGGTTTAAAGATGCAGTAGGGTCAGGCTTCTAAGGTCCCTGTCCCACCTGCTTCAGTGGCAGCAAAAGCACCTGATGTATGGTCATGGAGAGGGGTCCGAGCATGCTGGATTGCAGCGAGGTGGGTGACCTGCTGCACCCATGGCCTGCTGGGCTCGAGTCAGGGGCCTGCAGGATATTAGATTGGGTCTTTTCTGCTTTAGGGAGGCCAAGACCACCGGTATTATCGGTGACGAGTGATGTTCCTCAG
>NW_010257751.1:0-291 GCF_000690775.1 Eurypyga helias
GTGGCGGGCTGTAGAGCTGGCCACGTCTGCGTCCATTTTTTGGTGCATTTGGGTGCGTATGTCTCTTGCGGATACGTGCTAGTACAAATCAGCAGAGTTAAGTCTTTTTCCTAAAACGTTTATAGTTTATTCACCTTCCCTTTCCTAACAGCTGTTTATGCTTTATTTGCCGAGCTGACCGCAGGACTCCTCCAGCCTTCCAGTGTATTGCCCCACACACTCAGAGACGAGTTCCAAGTGGTGTTCCGCTGGCTCTGCCATTGCCTAGGGCAGCCCATTAGCCAGGAGGCC
>NW_010257752.1:0-11907 GCF_000690775.1 Eurypyga helias
GTATTTCTTTCTCAGCTAATTATTAACTAGGTAGATTATGAATGCAGTGACTGAAAACTTGGGAAAGGAAGTGTGAGGAGAGAAGCTGCTGGACAAGGCCAGTGGTGATAAGGGAGACACGTAATGTTTCCAGCTGAACTAGGACACTAACTACCTGGGTCTGCAAGGAAGTTTCTTTCAAGAACAGCTGTCTTCTGTCAGGAAATAATAGCAGGCCTTTTGAGGCCCTCCTCATGTGTTTTTGGGGCTTGATAATGAAGGCAAGATGAACCTGTGACCACTGGTAGGAGAGCAGGGACTGGGAAGTTCACTGTCACTTCTGTCTCGTGATGGTAGTCATCTCTGAAATTCGTTTTTCTTGGTAACATTGCTTCATTGCTATTTGCAGTTGGTGGGTTTGTCAGTTGAGAACATTTTAACATGTATAGAGATTGCGTCGCTGAGATGCGGAAGAAATATTTCTTATGTTTTCCTAGTTGAAATCAAACTGTCTTTGGAAAAACTCCAACCATAACTTGTTAAGACTAAGTTGTTAAGTTATGGGAAGGGTTGTATTTCACAGATTGGAGGAAGTCAGCTAAACTCTGGGAAATCAGCAGAGGGAGGAGGTATGTAATAGCTGGTGAGAGGATGACTGTAAATCAGGGGTGTAATAGAGCTGTGAAAATAGCAAATGTCACCCGACGATGGCTCACTCTCCAGCGGGTGCAGGGAAGTTACAGTGTCACTGTGCAGACACCAGTGAACAAAAGCACATCCGGTGCTGACCATGCTTGTTCATTAGTGTGACCTAAAATTGAAATAACTGCACAGAAGGGCAACATGAAGAGCCTGTCCTATGGGATGAGGAAGAGTGACTTCCTTTGCGTATCTTTAGCTGCTAGGTGGAGAGTGAAAGGATTTGATTGCCATCTAGGAATGCCTTTGGAGGGGAAGACAAGTGGAAAGAACTGCATAAGCAGAGATAAGTAGGTGTAATTTAGGCTTGAAGATACCATCATTAGTTATTACATGTAGATTCTTAACTGTTGGAACAGCAATGAAAACTTTCTGGAAGGGCTTCTGGACAGAACATTGGGTCAAAAAAAGCTAAGAGTTTTAAGAAGTTTGAAAAAAGAGAAGCACAGGATGCCTGCAGAGCACCTGGGCCCGATGAAGGTGATGGTCCTGTTTGTTCTTGATTAGCAATGGGCAGCGCAGGGGTTTGGGAAGTTTCAAAGAGCTACGGGAATATTCAGAATGTAAAATTCTGTAGCTTTCAAAGGATAACATGCCTTAATACAATTGAATTTAGAGTCAAAATTTTTACTATTCTACATCAGCCTCAATTAGCATGGTCTTTGGTAGCCTAAGGAAATAAAAGCTGTAATGAACACAGTTCTCCCTGTTCTGTTAGAGCTGGTCCCTCATGGTCAGCCCTGATGTGCAGTGCTTGTGCTGTACAGGGAAACACACATGGTCAGTATTCGTGCAGAAAGGGATACAGGATTTCACCATGCCCTGCTGAAAATGGATAGGCAAGTCCTGCACCGCTTGTGAGAAGGAAAATTAGGCTTGAGCTGAAATAAATACTTGGGAGAACTCCCAAGGCAAAGGAAATACGGTATAATTGTGGGTCATCTTCGTGTGCTATAAATGCAATTCCGATTTAAACCTCATTCTAAAAATCTGCATTAGTCTTTAAACACAGAATTGCATTTCAAGATTACATGGTAAAGCATTTAATTTTCTTAATTTAATTTTCAGTAGGCTTTGATCATATGGCAGCAGTTAGGCAACTACTTCCTCGCTCTCTTTTGCCTCTACATTCGAAGATAAAGTTTTATTCCTGTCATTTTCCAGGAAAAGGGTAATTTTTTTTTTTTAAATGAAAAGGATGTCATTGGCACATGAAGTTATGCTGTCTTCCTTAACACAAATGATGTTAGTATAAACCGCATCTTTAGAAAACAAAGAAATGACACCACCCCCCCTCCCACATCCCTGAAAGCTGGGGAAGCATCTTAAATTAATACTCTTTACTGTATCTAGTTATTATTGACATACCAATGTTTTATTTATATTGATTCAAAAAGAGAATATAGTTGTGAAAGGCAAAGAATTATTATTTCTAGTTTGTGTATTAATCTGTTTTGTGATGTCACGTAGAAATGTTAAGTCTTGTGTAAGAATGCTGTGCGCTGAGCAATCAGGCACGGTCAGTCTGATCACAGCACAAGCCCTTTGGTTCTATGATTGGGAAATGAGCTTTAGTTTGGGTTTTGGGTTCTTGAGAAGCAAAGTTACATTAAATAACCTAAATCAGATTTTCAGAACTACAGATTGCGGACTAGAGGACACGTAACGTTTTAAAAACTTATTTTAAATGTAATAGGTGTTGGCCTTGTTATTGCTGATGCAATCTCTATATACATATATATGTATATACACAAATCTACACACGCAGTTTTGTCTGTTTTTATTCCTAATTAAACATCCGCTTGGCAGACATAATTTTTACTTTGCACATTAGGGTATGCACATCTGTAGTATGCACATTTCAATTTATATGGACCTGAATGTTAAGTATGGGGTTTTTTAAAATGTTCTTAGAGTACAGCTGGGATGCAGAATTACAATGAAGGACAAGACAGGAATTCAGAATGATTTTTGATAAATAGAAGTCCCTGTCAAGAATGGAGTTATCCCTCTGGAATTTTATAGCTAAAGTTTATTCTGCCTTATGGCCTGGTGATGGACTAGATGACCTTTTAAATTCTCCTCAAGCCCTATTTTATGATTCTGTGATCAATTCATTTTGGCATTTGACAGCTGTTGTACATAATTCTATTTCAATAATTTCAATAATTTTTAAAATATACTTATTTTGCATGACACGCTTTCACTACATTAAAAATATATTCTTATTTATTTGAAAATGGTAATAATGGGTATGGGTCTTATTTGGCTACTGAGCAAACATGGATTCTTTCCAGCCTAAAGCGCACTACAATGCTGAATTTCTGTGAGAGGTTACAAGGCTATAAATTACTACTCTTAAACATAATGATATCTCAAGTCTTATATGCTGTTGATCCAATGTTATTCCCATTAGTGGTAATAACTAGGAGATAACTCACTTCATTTGGAAAATGAAATCCTGATTCTCAAAGTAGTTTCAGTAACATTCAGTCTGGAATCAGATTATTCTTTATAGCCTGTTAAAGTCATGGCAAGGTGGTCTTCAGATTGCAAGTGTAATTTCGTCTCACAAATAGGTAATCTTGTTAAAATATTGTGAGGTTAATCAGAATTGATTTGTGTGTACTAAACGCAGAGAATTTTAATCAAGTATCAGGTTGGGGAGCTTTAGTAGCAATTTTAAGTCTGTGATAGTTTCCTGTTTTTCTTGAATGGAATGACTCATTGGATTTGTGGAAACATTTTAAAGCCTGAACATCCTTCCAAGATGGGATACAAATTCACTACAGACTAAAACATCACCTTTAGAAATATATTTTAAAAAACCGGACAGTATGGATTGCTGTATTTGTTATACTTTATGTGCCATGAATTCTTTGCCAAACCATGTAAGTGCGTTGTAGTTTTGCCACTTTTATTACAGTTATTTGTAACTACTTTGCCATTTTTAATGAATAATGGTTAAAAGATATTGAAGATTGTAATGTACTCTGTGCATATGAATACCGTCCATTTAAAAGACAAGTATTACATGGTGGATTTGTGGCACAAGGAAATGCGTTTAGTATTTCTGTACATACCATTTGAAATAAAATTCTGTAGAATTATGTGTTTGTTAGAGGATATGGTGGGGTGTTTTTGTGATAATCATATAATTATCACATATGGTTATATGAGTTATTGATGGATGAAATCATGAACGAAAACTTACTTTGCACAGAGCCACTGGGAGCTTTGCACTCTGATCCCACCCTTTGACACTCACAACATCTTATTTTCTTTCAACAGAAAGCTTTTTTTTACAGACTACGGGAATGCTGCCAAGGTTGAGAGATGTGACATGGATGGAATGAACAGGACGTGGATAGTAGACTCTAAAATTGAACAGCCAACTGCTCTTGCACTAGACCTCATCAATAAATATGTCTACTGGGTTGACATATATCTGGATAGTGTGGAAGTTGTTGACTATCAAGGGAGAAAGAGACACACAATCATTAAAGGCCGACAAGTAGGTATTTACTTGCAAATTAGTAAAAATTAATATCAATAGATAAATGTACAGAAACCTAACAGTTACAGTAATTTCAGATTTTTTTTTTCCTCTTTTACTGTCTAATGAATTTGAACTAAGAGATCCATCTGCATGTTTTCTTTTATTAGCAATTTGGCCTTTTTTGCAACCTATGGACAAGATTCCATGCAGTGTCATTGATGTACCATATAAGTTGCAGTCTCTATTGTAAAAAGCTTCAGGAGGGAAAACATGAGGCAATGGAAAGATAATAGGGGTTAAATTACTAATGAGAAGATGATATCCTTGCCAGTTCCGGAAGGAGAGACACAGGCACAAGCATGTGAAAGAAATGGAACAACAGCAAAAGCTCTTCACCTGTTCAGACCAATCTGGATGCCCTTAAATCATATTTTCTTGATGGCAATGAAGCTTCTTCCAGTCGATCCAGCTGTTCAGAGTCATAAATACAAATATGAAGGCTGTATCAGTCTTTGAGCAGGACCATATCCATAATTAACTGTTGCTTCAGCTTGGAGAGCAGTAGTAAGTAGCAGGGAACAGAAGGGGGTTCCCTGGTAGTTGTGAGGCTTATGAAAATAGAGGCAAAACTTAGCAAAGACCAAACTGTTCCTGGTTGCTGCTTGGACTCCCAGAGCTGGTGTGGGTACCATGAATTCATCTGCTTCTGCCTCAGGTTAAACAGAGTGTGTAAAATGTTTATTCTGTCTGCATGTTTTTACCTCTTCTGCTGTCATTTTTTGCTTGCTTCCAAGTAATCACTGTTTACCAAGAGACAACTGGTTAGCATAAGTACTATTTAAAATAGGCAGTGTCATGGTTGAACTCCGGCTATCAAACTACCACCAGAAAATATGACAAAATCCAGTCTAGCTCACCTGGCGAAATAGCCAACACCTTCCTCCTTTTTTTTTTTTTTTTTAACCAAATTGCTCCCAGTTTTACCCAGGTGTTCTGGAATAATGGATCTTGTAATTTATTTATTCATTCATTCATTCCCAGGTAATATTTTTGAATATATACTTAAAAGGAAAGTCATTTGCAGAAGCAACTCACATGCACCCTTACGGGCTTGTAGCTGAGTTGTGCTGGTGTCATAGGAGAGATGCTTGTTCTTTATCTTCTTTCTGCAATTTAGATGGCAAAAGAGGATTCTTTATCAAGTTCAGAGGGGATTCTTACTTCTTTACACTAGCTGAGAAAAGAGATTGTCTGTTTCTTTCAATATGGGTGAAGCGTCTTAAAAAATTTGGCCTTTCAGCTGGTCACTTGTATCACCAGAGGAGAAGCGTGTTGGTTCTCTTACCACTCAAATGAAAAATGGGTGATTTCACTGTGCATTGTGCTTGCATTTGCCAGGATTTAGAATGACAGTTACTCTAAGTTCCTCTCATTAGTCCAAGGAAGGAGCAGACCAGAAAGGTGTTTTCAAATTATTTTAGGGATTAAAGTTTAATTCATGGGTACAAGCACATCAGAAGACGCGCTTTCCAAATGATACGGGCTTTTATGATTGATGGTCTGCGTGGCTTTCAAAGGACTAGTCTTTGTAATAAGCAGCACATCCATTCATGTATAAGGTAGTTGGATAGCTTCATGAGAATTAAACCCAACAAAAGCATAATTTAAATGCAAATAATTAAGTCCTTATAAAATGTACTGTTTTGATAGTGTAAATCTAGAGAAGAGCTCATGGGAGTTAAATAATAATGCTTTAAACTGAGTGCAAATGGAAATGGAGAAGAAAGGATTTTAACATAGAGGAGATATCAACCATTTGGTACAGATTCATCATTATTTTCAAGGCTGTTTTCTCTTCCATCTTACTGTAATTGGTTCTTATTTCTGTTGGGTATTAATCAAAAACTTCCTTTGATCTTTTTTTTTTTATTTCTGTGTAAGGGCAGAATTCACTAGCAAGTTATGGCAAAGTGGGGGGAATTTCCAGGAAGGACTGAAAAATTTGGGGTACGACAGGGTTTTTTTGTTTGCTTGGTGGCATTTTTTCTAAAAATACACTAAGTAAATAATTGGTGGTAGGCAGTTTATTGATTAAGCTAGTAAGATATTCAGCTGGTGAATATCTGAATATCTGCCAACAAATTATCTTCAATTTGTTCAGCTTTCAAAGTTGTCACTGACATATTTTATGTTTTCTAAATCCATAAATCTAGCCCAACTGCAAGGTTATCGAACACTTCATGTACAATCGGTGACTGGCTAACTAACTAAGATTAGGTAAATTTTAATAAATGAACCCAGACATACTAAAGATTACAATTTTAGGGTTCCCTTTTTGAGAAAGGAGCAGTACCACATGACCACAACCATATTCTAAGAACAACACTAAAGGAACACAAGCGTGGCTGAAGGAATTTGTTTATTTATTATTTATTTACTTAAGAAAATGTTCAGTGGGTTTATTTTGCCCTATTTCTCTTGCTGTAATTATAACATAATGAGAAATACATCAATTCCACTTATAAACTGTGATTTAACTATCTGTATTTGATAGTTTAACTAATTAACTAGCATTATCTTGGTTATTATCAGTTAATTATTATTAGTTAATACTAAAATATGATGTTGCACCTAAAGTATGCAAGAGTTTAAATTAAAAAGCCTGGGAAATTCAAAGGATAAATGAATTTGGATTGCTAAATATTTTGAATTTTCTGCCTTTCTTGTACAAAGCTTTTTTAAATTATAAACTCTTGACAGCAAGAACGTGAACTATACCTGTAGCGTGGTTTGTGTTTATTTGCAAATATTTATTGACATATTCAGAAATCCTTTTTGTACAGTTTAGCATGTACAGTTCAGTGTAATGTCTGATATCTACAAAGCATAGATATACCTGAAATTGCTAAAATAATATTGTTTTTTTCTTTTCCAGATTAGGCATCTCTGTGGTTTGGCAGTATTTGAAAGCTATTTATATACAGTTAATTCAGATACTCTCAGCGTTCTACGAATAAACAGATATAATGGCACTGATGTTCAGTCTCTTGCTCTACTTGATAATGCTAAAGAGATCCACGTGTACCAGAAAAGAACCCAAACAGCAGGTAAGATCAAACTTCCTCTTTCTAGGAAATGTAAAACCAGATATTATGTGGATATATGTTTACAGAGGTTTTTCCAGAAAAATATATCAGAATATGCAGTTCTGGTGCTTCTTCATCTGCCCAGTTTTCTCTGAGGTTACTACCAGTTTTCCTGTGTTCCTAAGCTCCCAGCACAACTGCTTCCTGGGCATTCAGCTTGGAGAACCACCCAGGAGTCCTCCTCTACAAGTTTGCTTAATACTTTCAGGATTTAACACTTCCAAAATTTTTACATGTCCAGTACCATCCACACACTTGGTCTGCAGACCTCAGAGATTCCTGGTTTCTCTTGGCCTGCTTCGGGCAGACTGCAGACCCCAGGAGCGCCCCTGTCTTTGGGGTTGCCTAAAAAGCACAGAGATGTGGGCAACTAGCCCACCTAGCTGCCAGCACAGCAACTGATGAGGAAGAAAATTGCTGGTAAGTTTTCCTTGGTTTGTATAAATGTTATCTTTGCCTTTTATACTCTTCATAATCTCAGAATTTTTGGTAAAATCCAGTTTCTGAGGTCCATAGTCCTCTGACTAATCATGGCTCTGATCACACACTTTCTGCATTCAGAGCAGCAGCCTGATTTGTGGGAGCTTTGTGTGAAGATGCAAGATCCAGAAGTTTACAGCAATACTTCATGAGAATTTTTCTCTATGACTGACAGCAATAAATTCTTACCCTGTCTGCGTGGACAGAAAAGCTAACGCATCAGTTCTGGTCATCAACATCAATGTTATTAAACTGACTGTGTTTAGAGAAGTTTCTGAAGTGGTAACAAACTCTAAATTGATCCAGACTGGGTGAACTAATTTTCACCTTATAGCTGAGGGCATTGATTTGCAGATGTGTGTCTGAAGGAGGCTGAAAAGCCTCTTTTCCTGCTATAGGCCCTCTCTTGTACCCCTCAGGGAGTCAGGGAGGTTGAGTAGAGGAGAGACATGAGCACAGTGTAATCTTTTATTACATCCTGTGATTACTCTGTTCCTCTTACCCTTGGTTCACTCTGCTACTTCTTTTGTTTTGAATGGGCATATTTGTTCCTTGTCAAGGTTTGCTGTAAAGGCTGTCTCAGCCTGGTAGTGTTTCTGTATACCTTTAACAGTATCGACCTTAAACCACTTGATTACTTTTTTTTAAAACAGCAAAAAAGCTTGAGGGAAAGGAAAAGAAGATTTTTTTTTTTTTTAGTTAAAATACTCTTGGCCTGTTGTAAGCCATCTTAGTAAATGTAGGATAGCAAGGTAGACTGGTGTTTATCATCAGATTTACCTTGAAGAGTTTAAAAACGTGAATTTCATACATTAGTCTGCAAATACAGAGACGTGCATTTGAAAACATGAAATCAAGTGATATGAATTCCTTGGCCTCTTCAGCTGGGTTTATGTCCTAACTGGACAAATATGGAAAAACACTACAAGGCTCATTCTGTTCTTGAGTTTCTGAACAGGTATCTGCCCCAGAACGGTGTTCTGAAGGAAGCTGGGAGGGGACTTTTTACAAGGGCCTGTAGTGATAGGACAAGGGGTAACAGAAGTTCTTCCCAGAGAGGGTGGTCAGTCACTGGGACAGGTTGCCCAGAGCAGCTGTGGATGACCCGTCCCTGGAAGTGTTCAAGGCCCCCGGGTCTGGTGGAGGGTTTCCCTGCCCATGGCAGGGGGGTTGGAACTAGATGATCTTTAAGGTCCCTTCCAACCCTAACCAGTCTGTGATTCTATGATTCTATGAATGAATAGCAAGCCGCATTGCCGTGGGATTCGCTCTGTTCTCAGAAAGCCAACCAACCAAGCAAATGAACCAAAGCAACAAATAAAATGGGAAAAATGTGAGCTGTCTCCAGGGAGCACGGCCTGGCAAACACTGTGCAGAAGCTCATTCAAAGATGGGTGATTGCGTACAGCGATGGGTATGGCTTCATACCCAGATCATGCAAGCACTTCAGTCTTGTGACTCATCTTAAAAAAATGTTTTCTTTTGTAGTTTTATTCTGGAGAAAGATCTATTGTGACACGATTTCCCTCTTTTTCCTGTCTAAACTTTCTACATGTTGATGCATATAATGATCTTGCTTTGGATGGATTTCAATTGTGCTGTTTTTCACTCGCCGTAGTCAGAAGCCATGCGTGTGAAGCGGACCCATATGGAATGCCGGGGGGATGTTCGCACATCTGTCTGCTCAGCAGCAACTACAAAGCACGCACTTGTCGCTGCAGGACTGGCTTCGTCTTGGGAAGTGATGGCAGGTCATGCAAAAGTACGTTATTCAAATCAAAGAGTTTGCCAGCTGCTAATATTTCAGGGTGTGGTTCTGGATCTTATTTAACATGCTTGTCAGGAGAAGTAGAAAACACATGGGCTGGTTTGAGGTAAAATCTGGTTGCAACATGTACAAATTAAACCTGGGATGCTGCTTAAACAATTGTAAAAGTTATCACAAGCTTTAACTTAATCAGTCTTACTCTTTCTTTATATATTATGCATTCTCACAGTACATAAGTACTGAAATGCTGTTAAATAGTTTGTAACATCTAATTTCTACTCATAGAATCAGCTCATAACTCAGGAGCTGATCGTTCATGTGAGTAAGCCAAGCAAGATTTTTCTCATAATGCTTCATGAAAGCAAGTTTGATTTGTATAACTATGGTTATACCTCTCATTAGGCATACACCATCTGTTGCCCACCTACAGCCAAGAAGACAGCCCTGAACGTTTTGGGGAACACCTTTTTTTGACTTGTTTCTTGATCAGCTGTCAGTGATTTAGTTCAGATGAAAGGCATGTGATTAGATACTGGGATGAATGCTGGTAGATGGTTAAACCTCTACCTCATACGACCTCAGTCAAACCTCATATGGATTTCACTAGCAGTCCCAGCAAAAAACCAAGAGTCATAAGGAAAAATGTAGATCTCAGAGAATTTTAAGAGTTACATTGATAATACTAAGGATATGTAAGGATATTTATAAGTATCCCTAATGAAACAAAATCACCTGCTAAGCTTCAGTTATTTGTAACTAACCTACTTGAGTAAATTGTAAAAGTCTTCCTCAGAAATAAGAAATATTGGTATCCATATTTTGTACCTCAGTATGGAAGAACAGTGTGTGTTGATTTTGTTTCCTCTCCCATTTGAAAGAAATTCACTGTAATTTTTCTTTTCTGTTTTTGATAAAATTCAGGTGAAAAAAATGGGGTTTGTATTTGCTGGAGTTTATCGTCTTGTTAGATTTAATGATTACTTCAGTCATGGTCTATGTTACCCTGATAGATCCTAATGAATTGTAAAGCTAAATGTCTCCAAAACTCTGTATGTCCATGTCACGGCAGATGCAAAGTTATTCTGTGATCTAGCATTGCTTTTCGGTGTGAAGTTTTATATATAAAAAAAAATAATTAGATGTAAGCAGCTCACTGAAGTAATTTGTTTTTTAATTAACGTAATATAATTAGCTAGATTTCTTGAGTTTAGATACCTTCGGAATATATGAAAGTTTAATTTTTGGTATTGAATAACTCTCCTGCTCTCCCACTGATTGTGCCAGTTAATTAAACGGTGACATTATGCACTGTAAAGAAGATTAGGCAGCATCGGTTGTTTATGTTTGTAATCTTTCTTTTGCAGGACCAAAGAATGAATTGTTTCTTTTTTATGGGAAGGGACGCCCAGGAATAATACGGGGAATGGACCTGAATACCAAAGTTTCTGATGAATACATGATCCCTATAGAAAACCTGGTCAATCCTCGTGCTCTGGACTTCCACGCTGAAACCAATTACATCTACTTTGCTGATACTACCAGTTTCCTAATTGGACGACAGAAAATTGATGGCACAGGGCGAGAAACAATCCTCAAAGATGGTAGGCAATGCTAACTGAGAGTGACATTCAGAGAATCTCACTAAGGAGAAGTTGAACTGACATTTACAGTTAATTTAAAGCTTTATTTAAATCTCCCTTGGAAAACTGACCCAAAGTAGACCTTGAACAGACTTGGACATGGTTCTTTTTTACAACTTCCTCTTTAATTTTCCTGAATGCAGAGATGTGAAGTTTTATCAGGTTGCTCTGTTGTTAATTCTTATTTTGACCATTTAAGCTTATACCTGCCAGTAAGTAACTCTGCATCTCCACTGCATTCTTTCAGTAGTTAGATACAGTGGATCCATAATGTAGTTCATAATAATTCACTGAGCCAACTTGTATCTTTGTGGACTTTAAGACTTCTTCACTCCAGCCTGGACCACAGTGTGGATTCTGGAGCTTAGTCAAAAAGTTTGGCAGAGTGAGACTTCCTGTGGTGCTTGAAAACTCATTAGGAAAAAAAGCATTGTCTCCCTGATGCGTTTTCCATTGTGTATGTGGAAGCAACAGTAAGACCCAAATATTTTTTAGTACATAAATTAAAATGTTTGTACCATTTATTATAGCAGTGACAGAAAATACCAGGAATTCTCTGGTTTCAACCTCTCCCACCACACTTCACAGAATCTCCCTGGTCTAGAATCATACCTTATCATACTAAATACTGTTCCAATGATAAAACCTCCAGTTTGTCAACCCATATTTCTTTTTTCTTTTATGGACTTTTTTCAT
>NW_010257753.1:0-3164 GCF_000690775.1 Eurypyga helias
TGCTCCAAGCCTTGTCCAGCCATCTTCAGCGTCACGTGGCAAGGTCACAACCAGGAAATAATATTCAGGTCTCCCAGTTGATGGTCCTTCAACCCACAATATTGTTATGGTTAGAAATCTCAGTCTCACGGAAAACGGAAAGAGTAGGCAGCCACAGTATTTTTCCAACAGTTGTCTTTTTCTTTGTCTTCCTCCTCAGAGCCTGTGGTCACAAACGCTTCCCCCCACATGTCAACGTCTCAGTGGAGTCCTGGTGAAACAACACTTGATTCGAGATCCAGTCAGGCTTTGGAATCTCTTAGGTGAGTCCCAAATAGCAACTGTACAGGTGGAGGAGTGGAAAAAGTCTTACTGAGCAAGAGCGTTGACCCTTACCTTCACTGCCTGCGCTCCTGAAACTGAAATAAAGCTGGTTTATTCTTGGCTTTGGGAGCTGCATGCCTTTTACAGGGGTTCTCAATTTTTGTTTGGTGACAGGGATGAACAATGGCACCTTTCTGCGAGGAGCTCGGTGTGATTAAGTAAGCACTTGAGTCATTAGACCTAAAAGCTAATTTAAAAACTGTAGGCTTTTAAGTAGACACTCTGTGCCTCATTAGAATCACAAAACGGTTTGGGTTGGAAGGGACCTTAAAGATCGTCCAGTCCCACCCCCTGCGATGGGCAGGGACACCTTCCACTAGACCAGGTTGCTCCAAGCCTCATCCAGCCTGGCCTTGGGCACTTCCAGGGATGGTGCATCCACAGCTTCTCTGGGCAACCTGTCCCAGTGCCTCACCACCCTCTCCGGGAAGAATTTCTTCCTGATATCTAATCTAAACCTTCCCACTCCCAACTGAAACCCGTTACCCCTTGTCTTGTCCCTACAGGCCCTTGTAAAAAGCCCCCCCCAGCTTCCTTGTAGCCCCTTCAGGTACTGGAAGGTGCTATAAGGTCTCCCCGGAACCTTCCCTTCTCCAGGCTGAACAAGCCCAACTCGCTCAGCCTTTTTTTGTTAGCAAAGCCTGAGAAGAAAACAACGTTCACCTTTGTCAGAAATCCCATCGTGTGACCTTGCTGAAAGCCTTGGAACAAGTTAAAAGTGTATGTTGGAAATCGTTACCTGAATTCGTAGAGCAAAAGCACAGAAGTGTAAAACAAAGGCAATTATTCTTGCTACCCTCTTTAAATTGGAAAGGCAAATTTGCTGACGCCTTTGAGATTTGAACAAAACCGGTCACGGCTGTTTTTTTTAAGTTAAAATAAAAACGTATGCATAATACTTCAAATACAGTGAATCCTCTAGTAGGACTATCAGGGGACAAGCGCTCTGGTTTCTGGGCGTGCTCCTCTTTCCAAGCCTTTCTGAAGGAGCATGGGAAATGGAAGTTGCTGTCCTCAAGACAGTTTTCCTTTTGAACTTTTTACATTTTCCCAGGGGGGGAGAAAGTCTTCGTTTACTGTTTGGTAGCAGCAGCTGTGAGTCTTACTGTTTGTAGCCTTACTTTCTCGGCTTTTATTAGAGTGTCCTAACCATTTACTGGGAAACCTGCAGCAAACTCCAGCACATACGTTTCCATCCGTAAGCACTTGTGGCTCCCAGCATGGGGCCTGTACCAGTCTTAACTACGGGTTTGTGCTTTGGGAAGCGTGTACGCATTTCAGCAGTGAAGACGTTTCTCCAAGTTGTATTCTTTGCCACCTTAAAATGATGTATTTATTGGCAAAAAGATATGCATTGTATAGGGAAACTGAAGGAGGCTGTCCCTCCTGTTGCTCCTCCTGCAAGGCTGTCCCGTTTCCTTGGCACATAGAATCATAGACTGGTTTGGGTTGGAAGGGACCTTAAAGCCCATCCATCCAGTTCCAACCCCCCTGCCATGGGCAGGGACACCTTCCACTAGACCAGGTTGCTCCAAGCCTCATCCAGCCTGGCCTTGAAGACATGAACGAAGCTGTGTGCCTGGGTGGATGTGGAGCTTGGCTTTCTCTGAAGTTCACCTGTATTTCTGCCACTCTCAGTCCCCCGCTCTTACTGTCTCCTGAGCTCTTCTGATAGTAACTACTTAACTCTGCTTGCCTGCAGGTAGCACCTACTGTTTTACTACTTCAAGCTCTCAAGGGAGTAACCAGAAGAATGGAGGAATCAAAAAGAAACCTCCGCAGGAAGATGAGGGTATGTATGTGCTGAAATGATATTTAATAAAACAAGCCGTATGTGAGAGGGGGAAGGGTGGGCAGCAGGTAAGATCCACCTTAATGCTTCTGTCGCCGGGTACTGGAAACCCGTGCCCGTAACATACAGCCTCAACGAGCCTGTGGGAATGAACAAGCTTGGAAAGGGATATTTTGGCTTTGAGGAGGGAATGCCAAAGCTTGAGGCGGACCACGAAGCATTCTGTGCAGCTTTCCATCCTGCACAGATAATTTCATTGGAGTTTGCCTTAGTTCTGGTGCTTCGGGAAGTGGAACAGTTGTATCTGCGGAGTTTTGATTTGGGGCCTTTGTTGTGTAGAGCGTTTTGACTGAATAACTGAATTTATCTATGCAGGTTTAAGCTGGATTGGGTTTTTTTCTTATGTCATTTACCTTCACTGTGGATGTGTGTCTCCTAGTGATTTACAGAGCTCCAAGTTAAAAACAGATTCCTTAAGGAGTTCTTAGCTGTGTTACTTACAGCACTTGCTCAGGATATTTCTGTTTTCTTTAAAGCAGTTTTCTTAGATACTGTTTTTGCATGCCTTATACTGCCTAAGCCCCAGGAATCCCGCTGTGCAGGACTTCCTGAGAATGAGTTTTATCTCCCTAAATGTGTTCTAGAACCTAGAGATCTGTGTGCTGTGCCAGGTTACGTTAAGGAGTAGAGGAATGCCCTCTCCATGCCTCAAGGGGGCGAAAAATGTAGACATTAGCGTGGGGTGGGCACACAGGGGGTAGCTTCAGTGTGCCAGCCAAAACCAGTGTGTAACTTGGGACAGGGAGTGTCCTGATCCTTGTAGGAGACACTGCTACTGGTAGGTTTTCAACAAACACCTTTCAAACACGAGCAGATCTGTGGGTGTCAACTCGCTGCTGTTTGTAGATTGGCAGCAGCCACATCCCATTTGGCTCTTCCGCTTCTCTAAGGAAGACAGGCTGCCCAGAGAAGCTGTGGATGCCCCATCCCTCGGAGGGTTTCAGTGCAC
>NW_010257753.1:3300-32200 GCF_000690775.1 Eurypyga helias
CCTCCCAAGGAGTGAAGCGCATGCGAAGGATTTCTGGGCCCTGGCTAAGGCATGTTTTCAGACCCTGATGTAGATTTGTAGCTGTGAAGTCGCACGGCTGACGGCGTGGCCTATACCCACGGGCCTGCAGGGGCAGCTGAAGCATGATGCCAGAAGTGGCCCAGGTGAATGAAGGTCTCACTCCTCTGTCTTGTCAGTAACACGTGCGGGAGCAGAACAAAGGCCTCCTCACTTCAGTTTATGAAATCAGTTGATGCTTGCGGAGGCTGGTGATGTCTTGAGAGAGTCTGTGTCTGTTGTGCTGCTTGTTTCCTGGACACTCGTGTGAGGGATAAACCTTCCGTAGACGACCAGCTCCAGACCTTTGTACTGTGAGTTGGATGGCACTTGGCATCTTAAGTCACACGGATTGTAATATAACTGTAGAAATTATAGGATAAACTTTAACCTGGGTGTCATCAGGTGCTATAATAGCTGGCCTTTTCCTTTGTTGTGCCTAAACACGGTGGTTTGATCTTTGCAGTAACATTTGAAGTAAAAGCAGTCAGCTGCTGCTGACTTCTAGCCTGACTTGTGTCATTGCGTGCGATCTCTGTAAGGCAGGAGGAGTGACTCTTAACTGGGATCGATTTAACTGGGCTGGAGGAGTGCAGGTATCGATGTCCTCCTTAGAGGTTGGGGCCCTGAGCGTTTGCAGGACCACACAGGGTGACTGTGAGCACCTTGAAGTATTGTAGCTGTTAAAATTAGTAAACAGTAACATGCCGTGTTCGGTGGCCTCTTTTCTCCTGTGATTAATGGATAGCTTGACTTTGGGAGGTGGAATGTTACCCCATGTCTCCAGGGAAATACTCGTCTCTGCAGTAATTATTAAAAAGAACTCTTCAAACTGTCACCGCAGCCCTTGCGAGATTTTAATCGGAGAGTTCAGATTTGGGGTTAATGGCAAATCATTGCTTCATGGAAGCTTTTTGAGACTAAAAAGCTGGAAGTATTCCCACAGCTGTTGCTTGCAAGTGCCGCATCCAGTTACTGGTTGTCATTTACGGAATATTGTGGGGTGGCTTGTGGTGCCAGATGAATGTTCTACTGTAAAGGTAGCAATACTTTACATGAGCCTAGAAATAGATTGGGTTTATCCCTAATTAAATTCTGAGTACAGGAAGATTTTGTGTTGTCCTCTGGCTTTCTAGAAATAGTAGTTTTTTCCTGAAATTATTCAGCTGTAGGTTAAAGGTACTGGACAAGCCTAATTCCTACAAACTGGAGTTTGTGTCAGGGTATGCAATGGCCAGCTCTTACCCTCTGGTGATCTTTTTGTGAGATTACCCTCAGTTACGTCTGCTTCAGAACGTATTATGTGCCTCCTGACTTCGAAATTCAGCGCAAAAAAATGCTTTAGCAGTAGTTGGCTCTGACATCTCCAAGGAACTGGCACAGCGACAGACGGACCGACTTTCGGTACTCACTTTTCCATAGAGTCTCTAGAATTTTATTTAGAACCTGCTCAGCTTTTCAGGATACTGTCCAGACTAAGGCCTCTATCCTACTACATTTTAATTTTCTTTATTAAGACTATAGTGGATGTCAGCCTACAGCTTTGTGATGAATTGCTTTGTTTTAATAAAGCTGGATCTAGCAGATAACACAGAAGTGAGGAGATGGCATTGAAGAACAAAGTGGATGGGCTGGACGCAGTGTCTGAGCTTGTCTTTTGAAATTATGACCTTATCTGAAAAGCAGCATTGTTTCTATTTAGGAACAAGCCTTTCCTGTTAAATGCGGAGCAGAGCTAGGAAAAGAGTGAAAAATGATGCTGCGGATCTGAAGGACAGAGCACTTTTTTTAGCAGCTGACTGGGTCATACGTTCGTCCCTTGGTTTTGTTGCAGCCTGTGTAGGGTCTAATTGGTGGCCAGTGATAAATGCTGGTGTCAGAACATTTGTTATGCATTTGCAAATAAATCTAATCTGGGCTGCAGCAGGCAGATGCACTAGCAGCCTGGTGGCGCAGAATTAATTTATTTCTGGGGGTAGAAGAGTATTTATGTATGCCATGTTGCTGTTGACGTTGAATTGTATATCAAGTGCTAAATTATATACCCAGAACATCCACATACGACTGGGAAGAGGAGTTGAAACTTGTCATACTACCCACTCCAACGCTAGCTGGCAGTTGGCATTGGGGATGCTGTGGTAGTCCTTTGCAGACCACAGAATTTTAAATTTGCCGATGTAGGGCAAAAAAAACACCCTGTTTAGAGTCTGGAAAGAAAGGTTTGGTGGCACATACTTGAAGTAAACCATCCCTTTCTCTCACATCATCGCTTCAGTATGTCGCTGCTACAGGAAAGGTGGGGGAAAGCACGTCTAGCATGGGAATCCCTTTGATACAGGCCCTTCATGAGGACAAGTTATCAAACCCTTTCAAACATGAGGTTAGTTGTACAGCGTGGGAGGCAAGTCTGTGCCATTTTAAGGCTGTGAGATGGATTTGCAGCCTATCTGTATGCATAGGTAAGCTGCATACCCTGTCTCCTGTGATGTTTGCTGCAAATGCAGATGCTTTCTTAGGTAGCAGAACCGTTCCTGGTCTCGAGGTAGAGGATGCCGGCAGATCAGGAGCTCCCCAGGAGGCAGTTACCTCCTCTGATATTGTGCTCTGATTTACCAGTGACACAGACTCCTGATGTTTTCTGGTGGATGTGCTTGCAGCAGCCCGAGGACTAGGCAGTGTGGAAGCGTGCTGTGTGGAAGCAGGCTGTACTCATTCCAGAGTTTGATTTTTAGCAGGAAGGATCTGATGGCTTTATTTGGCCAGGCAAGTGAGAGTCTCATTTTTGAACAGAATGACGTTTGGTGGGATTGTCATGGGTCTGGTGGACTACGACCATCTGAAGTCTCCTGGACTAGCATTAGGCAGCCCTAAAAAAGACAGTGCTGATTAGAGCTCTTCAAAATGCATCCGAGATTGCCATCTTTGTACACAATCCCTAACTTCTGGAAGTGAGGGCTTGCTTTGGCTCACTGATGCTTCAGTTCTTCCACTTACTGAAGCAACAGTTAAAGCGCCAGACGTGATCCACATCATCATCTCTGATCTGTGCACACAGTGCCTCACTGCATGGCTTTTGGGGCATTGGGGAACAGCTGACTAGCTGCAGCAGTGTGATGCAAGCAGATTTTTTGCTGGCTAGCAGGATGCAAAATGTGCTTCCTTCCCGGCAACCGTTAAATTTACATCTGGGTGCTTATGCTTTCATAACCAGGCTCTTGACCTGGTGCTGTTTCACGTGTACAGCTGAGGCCCTGTGGTCTGACAGTCTAGAAGGCAGAAGGGTCTGGGAATGTCATGCAGTCCAAAAAACCTGCCTCACTTGTGTAACCTTGGGCAAGTCACACAACCTCCTTGGTGAGCCAAGCCAAAAACTGCCTGTGCGATGCTAGTGGGGTACTGCTGCTGAGTCTGGTCCTTCAGGAGAAAGCAAACCTCCAACAAAAAATGCCCAGAAGGCACTGTTGTGTTAATCTTTGTCACTTAATTGTCCCTTCTTTGGGTCAGAAAGCTCTGCAGTTACATGCTCATGCCTTTTTTTTTGCTGATCCCTTTTTTCTAAAGAGGAAGAGAAGCGCAGGAAAAGAGAAAATCAGATGCACCTTGAACGCTTACGGGCACTCCTCATCGTCACTGCCATACTGCTGATGTTTCGATTCACGGTCAGCGAGAACAGAGAAGGGACCAACATTTCCTGGAACTACTTTGTGAACGAGATGCTGGCAAAGGGGGAGGTCCAGAGAATCGAAGTGGTGCCAGAGAGCGATATTGTGGAAGTTTATCTGCACCCAGGAGGAACTCCGCATGGACAAGTGGTGAGTGACTTTCTACCACTGGGATGAATGATCTTGGATTATGCTGTTGAAAAGAATTGGATTAATGAATATATATGTTCGGTAAAACTCTAGCTGGTAAACTTGCTCTTCATTAATCTTTTTCTTTCTTGTATTTGAGTTTCAGGGGAATTCTGTTACTGATATCAACCTGGAAGCTAAGACTTTCATTTTAAATTGTAAAAATAGTTAACAGTGACCTGGAAGAAAATCTTACATACGTCTAGAGCTGGGACAATTCAATAGTTTTTTCTTACCAGCTCAGTCTGATATGTGAGAAGGTGTCTAGAAGACTGTAAACTCTTACTGCTAGATCTCGTTTCTGAAATTTTTTCCTGTCTGGAGTTTGGGTTCAGATGTTCTGTCAAACTCCAGACTTCCTCGCTAAATCTTCCGGAATGGAAACAAAGTCAAGTTTGATCACGTGCTTACTTCCAGGAGTTACTGCTGAGAATCATTTCAAACCGGCTTGAGAGATTAAAATACCATTCTGGACACATCCCACTTTGTTCAGTGACTTAGGACCCATTTGCAAACTCCTGGATGAAATTCCTTTCTGACAAAGACACAGAAACGTAATCCAGGGAGCCCGAGGGGAGCACAAGACACCTCCTTCCCAATGATGTCGTTTTCCATGTATAGTACAAAATGCTGTCTGAGCCCAAGGTGTCAGCGTAACTGGGTTTATAATACTAACTCCATCCTCAGCGTGCCTACAGAGTCGTTGCACCCTCTTGTTTCTAGAGACCTGAGACTTAATTGTAGACTTCTGTGCTTTCATAAGGGGCTGAAAAGCCTAGAGGTGTTCCCAAGTTCCCGTGTAGCCCTAGTGTCAGTTGTCTGCGCTCGAGTTCCTCAATGATATGTCAAGAGATGTAGCGTTCAGCTTTTCCCTGACTTCTCCGTGTTGCGCTCTACTCGTGTTCGTTGCTGTGTCCTTACCCAACGCTCACCTGCCGCTTTTGATTGCATCTCCCCAGAACGTTACCCTGTTGTACACGATGCGGGTGGCAAACATTGACAAATTTGAAGAGAAGCTGAGAGCTGTGGAGGATGAGCTGAATATTGATGAGAAGGAGAGAATCCCCGTTTCCTACAAACATCCTGGCTTTTATGGAAAGTATGATACAAATTTGTGCTTGCCCTTGATCTTGTGTTGGTGACAACATCCCTCGCTTAGAGAGGAAAGTCCCTTTCAACTGAATGTTGTTAACAGAAACACAGAACAAAAAGCAGTCTGGGTTTTGGAGCAGTTACCCATCTCACAGCCACAAGTATGGTCTAGATGTACCTTAACATTTCAGAAGTGAGGGTCCCAAGGAGAGGTGTCTGGAGCTGCAGCAGACCAAAGCGTTAGCAAGCCGGAGGAAAGTCTGTGCCGGTTGCTGCGCGTTCTTGCACAGTTGAGCACTTTTTGTCCTTTTAATCAATTATTCAAGTGCAGAGTGTGATTAGAAATCCTGACTCGACAAGTAATGTTACACCCTGGTCTGTGGAGACTGCTGGTGGTGCAGCAAGCCTCCCCTCCTTAAAATGCTTAGAGGAAGGCCTGTGGCAGTGGTTCGGTCTGTAAAAATAAACACCTAGTTTGGGCCTGCTTTTCCAGCAGCTGTAGATCAGAAGATGGCCTGCGCTGACGCTCGCTCCAGCTGCGAGCCACATGCTGAGCAGAGCAGCTTTGATGCTGGGATACAAAATCTCAACGAGAGGAGTACTTCTGTTAAACTTACAGCCCTTTTCTGTCACCTGAAACTAAGATCCTTTGCTTAAAAACAAAATGCTGAAAGCTTTGAATTCTGAAATAAGGTAGAATGAGCAAGAAGAGGGAAGATCTGTCAAATAACTCGAGCACTGGCCAAGTTTTATTCTGGGCTATCGTAGGTGTACTCATGTCTGTAGTCATTTGCTGCTGATGTGGCTTAGTTGCCCTTGCGTGAAACCAGCGGCTTGTTCCTGCAGAACAGGATTTACGGGGTGCAGACTACAGCGCCGCCCTGTGAAGCTTGCTCGGTGCGTTGTTGAACACCCCCCCACGATGGCCACTACGCTGACGTAGAAAGGTGCTTTCCCTAAGTGTGGGGAGAGACTCCTGGAATTGGAGAGCTCTCAACTGATTGCTTATTCCAAAGCACTAATGCGGAGATGTAGTGCACAGGTCCTGTCAGGGAAGTAAAGAAATCCCGATTCCTGACAACTGGTCACATCCTGCCACTGCAGTTATCTGCCGGTGTGGCCTGGTCACCTACTTGTGCACCACACAGAGGGCATCGTCTGCTTTCAGTAGGGTTTGGAGTGCTGTGGCTTTCCCACTGGAGGTGGGGATGGCCGGTGTGTGCAGATCTTCCTCCCGGACACCTTACCAAAACATGAAACAAATGTCCTGTCGGTATATGAATGGATCCCTGGGCTGGATTTTGTATGGGTACTTGTCCTCTGAACAGCACTTGCACATCCTTGATACATGAAGAAAAACGTTCATTTATCGTGCAGTGTGAAGACCTTTAGCTGAAATTCAGAACGTGGCGATTTTTTCACACTTGTGTCTAACAGGAAGAGTAGACTGAGCAGTTAGTCAGCCACTGACACAAGCTGCTTAAGAGATTATGGTTTTTAAGAGATATTATAGGGCCTGAAGTCTCTCAGGAGACTTGATGAGTGTCTGGAGTCTCAATCTGGAGTTTGAACCTGTGAGGTGCAGAGCACTTTCAGCTTGGATTTAGTTTTCTCTGAGATGTGGGCGCTTGATGTGTTTCAGAATTAATCCTGTTCGCATAGCTGACAAAGTGAAGGTGACTTTTGGTTTCCAGCGGTGCCTAGGGTCTCTTACTGAGAAGAAACAAATGCAGTGGCGTGTGTAGCACACCCTGGTCCCCTTGCTTCAGTAAATCTTCCCTGTGAGAGAGATGGAACACGCAGTCCTGCTTTAAAGATAAGAGACAGAAGTGTGGTGGCATCAGATGATTTCAGACATGTGAAGCAGATCAGGGTCCCACAGATCTCACCCTGTCATCTGACATATGACCACTCTTCCTTTTATTGAAAGCATCCTTGGTCTAGAGCTCACGGGCTGTTTGTCCTCAGCGTGTTTGTTTTGTAACTGTATTAGACTGGCGGTGTCTAATCTCTGCCCCTCATCTCCCTCCTGATGCAACTGGTATTGCAAAGGATCCAGCAAACGCACGCTGTTGGTTGCTGTAGCACTTCCTTCTGACATCAGGGACATCTGAGAGACTTGACCGAGGAGGGCCAACCAGACGAGTTGGAGCAGCCTCTTAAGGGGAGACCCACACTGGACTTTGCCAGGATTAGGGGCGCTGGAATCTCCCTAGCGTTGCCGGTTGCAGGTCTTGTGCAGTGAGCTCCCTTTGGGTGGACTGCCAGCTCCACTGGATTCTGCTCTGGATGCGATTGGGCTGCCTGAAGGTCCTGTTTGTTGTATAAGTGGAAATGCCTCTGAAAGGGATGGTGAGGTCGCATTTCTTCCACAGCTGTAAGCAGTGTTTGCCAGTGTCCTCTCTTTAACTTTTTAGATTATGTAATCGTTTGGGTCTTTGGGGTTATATATATATATAAAAAATATTTATATATGTATATAAAAACCCTGTAAAGGTTCCATTCTCTTAGTCATGTCTGCTCATCACCGCCCTTGTAGCCTAAATGTCAGGATCTTTCACACAGTGAAAATAGCAGTGTTGAGTAATATTTACCAAGTTGTGGCCAAACCCTTCAACTTGTCCCTGTCTTGCTTTTGTCCTTTCAGCGATATCATTTCCCTGATAGTGACTCTTGTGGCCGTGTCCATGTTGTGGAGCATCTTCCGCCTTTTTAGGGTCGCAGGCCGGGTGGGAGGATTCAACGCCTTTGTAAGTAGCCTGGATTGTGATGTTGTTTTGCAGCCTGTGGGTAGTCTTGTGTTCTGATGGCCAATCTCCTCCCCTTTCCCCAGCAAAGGCAACGTGGAATATGAATTAACTGGTGCCGAGGACTCTCAGGTCTTGACACACCTTGCATCTTCCCTGTCCTGATCATCCGAGTGGACTGGGCAGTAGCTGGGCTCAGCCAAGGCCGTTCCTTCCCCGGGGGTGGGAAGGGCTGAGCTGGGTGAAGCTGCAGTCCAGTTTGCTCTGCTATTTTCAAAGCTTGTTAATGCGTTGCAGCTGCAGATGGTGTTTTTCCCTGGCTCCTGCCAATATGCCTTCCATACAGCCAGAAGTAGGAATTGCTGCTTTCTGCAAAATGAGTTCTCAATTTATAAAATATGTTCAGGTTCTGGATTTCATTATGTGTTGGCCTGTTCCGCTCATGCCACATGCCTCGCTCGCAACAGCAGTCAGATCTCCTCCTCCTCTCTTCCACTCTTGCCTGGGTCAGCTGGTGAAACTGTAGAAATCAGCCCGGGGTGCACTACCGTTGACCGCAGGGATTTGGGGAGGAGGAGAATACAGTGAGTTCAGTCCCCTGTTAGATTTCCTGCTCGGTGTCCTTTGCAGCTCCTCTGACTTTGGGATTCCCTTTACACAAAGGCATGCAGCTGCTCCGAGGAGAAGAATATTTCCAAGTGTTGAGTAACGAGGGCCTTGAGCGCTAGATTCTGTCCTTGCATAAGTGGGGACAGCGAGTCCCTGCGTGTTTAACTCTTCATTTGGATAAGCTGATGGTTGAGGCCTGAGAGGCTGAAAACTTTCTTCTCGAAGAAAAAAAACTCCTGAGTAGCTGTTCCCAGTAAAACATAATGAGCAGCTACAAGTAGGGGGTTTAGCTAAATTCTTGTTTTGACTGTCGCTGTGGCTTCACGCACACCAGGAGACTGAAATGTGGTGTCTGTTAAATTTGAGAACCTATAGTTCTGCCCTGGGCTGTGTTGCAGCAGAAACCAGTGGCAGCATCGGGCAGTGGTGCAAAGTGTCTGTTTGACACTATTGGTAATTATTTACCACTGGCAATTGTTTTGAGGAGTATGTATTGATGGTAAATGATACCTGTCCCGTGTGTGCTAAGGATTAGAGTGTTTAAAAATCAGTGAGAAGCCTCCTTGTGCCATCTCCCAAAATATAGCAAACAGCCTTTCCAGACAGTTGCCTTGTCCGGAGTGAGAGCATGTCTTTAGTACTTGTGCTGCCTTCCGCAGAACCAGCTGAAAATGGCTCGCTTCACCATTGTGGATGGGAAATCTGGAAAAGGGATTGGCTTCAAGGATGTAGCGGGAATGCATGAGGCAAAAATGGAAGTCAAAGAATTTGTGGACTATTTAAAGGTATGTAAAAGTAGAACAGAGTAAGTGCTTGCTGCCTGTCTTCTGGGCTAGATGGCTGACCTGGGGAGGAGGGGATGATGTTCTCTTCATCCTTCGTGATCCTGAGCAGTTTTTTATGCTGTGATCAGCACGACTCAATCCCTGTATTTCCAGTTCCGTAACAGGAATGCAGACGTAGCTCACGCCAGCAGCTCAGAGTTGCTCAGGCTGAAAACAGTTATCAGGAAGCTCTGGGAGTCCACGTTCTCGTGCAGATGCTCCGGGTGAGCTGTGGATCTGACCAAGATGTGTTGTTCTTGCAGAGTCCTGATCGCTACCTTCAGCTCGGGGCTAAAGTGCCCAAGGGGGCCTTGTTACTCGGACCACCAGGCTGCGGGAAGACGCTGCTGGCGAAGGCAGTGGCTACAGAAGCACAGGTGCCCTTTTTGGCCATGGCGGGCTCTGAGTTTGTGGAGGTGATAGGAGGTAAGCTTCTTGGGAGGAGGGCGTGGAGGTTGCTTGCTCTGTTGTGCGGTTGGAGGGTGCTGGCTGGGCCTGTTGCAAAGGACAGTTTTAGCCTGTCTTTGCATGGGAAGGATGGGTTGGATACTTCCACTGAAAATACAAAAAGGTTTCTGTGATAGAGCGTACTTAATTATGTACTATCTAAAATGCATGCCCTCTGAAGTGCTACTTGCTGCTTTCTGACAGTGTGCAGCCGTGGTTCCTCGCCTGAAAGCATTATCTTTGACTTCCCTGTACCTATTATTAAAGCCACTGACTGAGGCTTCCTTCCTTGCGTGAGACTGCTGATGGATTTTCTGCTGCTCCCTGCTGATGGGGAAAGGATGGCCTCCTTGTGCCTTGGGATTTCCATCTTTCTCCTTTTCTTCCTTCCTCCTAGATCTCTTGAGACCCGACAAGGGTCAGTGTGCAAAAAAACTGCTGGATATTTCTGTTTCCGACCTGTGGAAGGAGCAGGAGTTCATGTTAGGAGCTGGGAGCAGAGCTCCGCTAACAGCAGCTGTAGGCGTCCCGGCAGTTTTGGGAGCTCAGTTAAAGGCCAGCATGCTCCAGGGGGAACTGTGCTTAAGGACTACATATGAGTTCTCTGGCTATTTCTTTGTGCCCCAGGTGTCAAGAGAGGGCCAGTCATATACTGAGGATTTGCCCGGTGACAAGTTGGGGACCAGTAATACTGCTCTCCAGCTTTGCTAACAATTAGCTACAAGGCTTATGCCTCCTTCCCCTTCCCCTGTAGGTCTTGGAGCTGCCAGAGTTCGGAGCCTCTTCAGAGAAGCTCAGGCTCGCGCACCCTGCATCGTGTACATCGATGAAATTGATGCTGTGGGCAAGAAACGCTCAACCAACATATCTGGTTTTGCCAACGCTGAGGAGGAGCAGACCTTAAACCAGTTGCTGGTGGAAATGGATGGTGAGTATTTCCCACTGCCTCTCGGCAGTTGGGCCCTTAGCACCTTTGAGATCCAAGCTGTTGGCCTATGCATCTTTTCTCAGCTTGAGCTTGCCATGCCTCTTAACATTCTCTTCTTGCTAAGGTAATTACCACTGCCTCGACACAGAGCTCGTTCCCCTCTGCCCTGGGACAAGGCTAGCTTGAGCTTTGCAGCCTGTTGAGCACTAAGCCCAGAACTACAGCTTGGTCATGTCCTTGTCTGTGTGACAAGTGATAACTGTTTTGGACTGCTGCTTAGTCAAGGGACAGTGGCCCTGAAGGTCATAGTTTTGGTTTTTTGCCTGTGTGGACACCAGTGTGGCCTTGGCTGGCCTTGCTCTGGTTTTGGAGGTTGCTGTATCACTCACTTGAAGTGGGTCCTTTCTCTGTTCTTTCTGCCCTTCAAGGCTGCACCGAACACAGAGGAAAAGCAGCTGCTGCTGTTCAGCACAGGATTTGTGGGAGCTGTGTGCCTAGTGCTGGCTTCACAGTGACCCATAACCCTCAGGAATCTCCTCAAGCACCACGTACCCCATTGTTAGTCTGTTTCTAAAGGCACTGTATCTTATCTCACTTCATATCATATCTGTCCCTGGAGTGTTAGGCAGGAGTGCTCTGTGGTGCCTGAGGAAGTGATTGGGCTTAGGACAGATCTCCGAGTACGTGCTGTGACTGAGTTGTGGAAATAAACCTCTTAAAAGCCTATATATGTGTCTAGATTTCAAGGGTTTGGGGCTAAATCTAGTAAATTTTAAAACCCTGGACCCAACAGGTTTTGTGACTGTACTGAAGACCCTGAGTCAGAAGAGCGTTGTGTCCCATCCAGAGTGAATTTGCAGCAAAAGCCACGGGAGCATGCACCTGCTAATAACATCAACAGAAAATGTGCATTAGAGATGGTGGCTGGCAGAGGGCAGCACCCCCAAAGACTCTTCCTGTAGTAAATGGCTTCAGTTCGGGAGTTTGAATTCCCACTGGCAGTTAGAGAAGAATTATTTACAGTACTGGGGAACCAAAAGAAAATGAATTGGCGGCGAGGGCACTGCTGTCTGTAGGGGGTAACATTTAGGTCCAGCTGGCCATTAAGTGTTGTTGGATACTTGCTGTACTCCATCTGAGACAGGTTTAAAGCCTGTTAAGGTTTAAAGTTTAGTTGTCCCAGAAGGACGTAAACAATTCTATTCATTCCCACCTCCTTTTATTCTCACGTTGTCTGCCTGACCGCAGGATCCCTATCTAAATTGAGAGATAAGTTGTGCAAACAAGCCCTGGTTTGATGCCATGCTTCTGGATGGTTTCTGGCTGTACCGCACCAGGAATCGGCCCTTTTCTCAGACACTTCCACACAAGTGCCAAAAAGAATGGTTCCTTGGCTATTCTTACTCATAACTCTGCCCGAGCCTGTAGCACTGACCCAACTTGTGACGTTTCTGTTGCTGAATCTTATTATTGCAGAGCAGGGTAAGGAGTAACAAGCTACCTGCCCATCAGGGAATGTCCCTATCAGTCTGCTGTTTGGTGGGACAGAGCCGTCTTTTCCCTTGACTGTAACTGTGACACGTCTCTCATCACGCTCCTCCTATGAAAAATTAAAAGCTGTCCTGCAGTATAAGCATGTTCCTTCATGCTGCACGTGAGATGAGCTGTAATTCTGGATCTCTGCCCTTGCTGCAGAAGGAGAAGTTGTAAGCCAGGAGCACAGCATAGTACGGACAGGGTGGAGTGGTCCTGCTTGTAGAGAGACCCTGCACACCTCTGCTTCAGCACAGGTGCCGTGAAGTGTTTGAAGGAGAGGAATGAGCAGGTCCTAAACAACCAGGCAGAAGTGGAGGAACACCCCTGAAGCGCACAGTGCTACGTAGATACCAGAAATCACCTTAAATACGTGCGTGCAGTTCCCTGGGTCTGTGCTAATTTAGGAAACTTGGCTCAGCACGTAAATATGCTTGCAGTGATTAGAACTGCTCACAGCTGCACCTCTGTAGTAGGGGGTCTCGACAGAAAAGGCCAGCAGTAACTCACAGCAGTCCTGGCTTGGTTGGGTCAGTTGTAGGGTGAGCTGCAACAGGTCAAAACTGAGTTCAGTGGAGACCTCTCTGTCTGTTCAGGAATGTGTAGTCAGTGCAATCCGCATCTCTCTCTCAAAAATGAAAGTGTCTGATTTCCTCCAGTCTGTAGAAACAACGCATGGTTTCTGGAGCGTGTTCTTGGTGAGTCTCAGTTCAGAAATTAGGGTACAACTCTACTGGAAAGTGAGTTTAGAAGGTAAATATTATCCTCAGTATGTACTTTAAGAATCCCTTGTTTGCTGTGTGCTGCCAAGGTTATTTTATCTCATTATTTATTCGTGTCTCATACAGATCATGTACTAAGTCCCTGATTTTGCTAAGTGCTGTATCAAACACACACTAAAAAAACAGCCCGAGGGGTTTGCAGTGTCAGATGGGAGACAGCTGGCAAGGGCTGTCGGGCTAGTACGAGAAACGTGGACTTACTGTTGGCTTGCACTCGCAAGCGATGCTCTCGGCACGTGTTACTGGAATGTTACCTAACTGGGCACGTTCCCTAGATGAACACAGAGGTGCCCTGCACATCATGGCAAAATAGTTTTCAGGATGGTAGTGAACAAGGTTTTTTAGGAGGTTAACAGCTCTACCCAGGCACAGGTGGAGGAGTGGGGTGTGTTTGTAATGAGGAAGCCTTGAAGTGGAAGGTTGAGAGCTCTGTTTTAGCTGTCTTTAGCTTAAATTGATGGTTGAAGTTCTGCAAGGCAACACCACAGACCGAGTTAGCTATTAATTTGAAAAGAAAATCGTGCACGAAAGTAGCTGTGTGAGTCATCGGCGGTGATTGTTGAATTTGTCTGTTGGAATGAGATTACTCAGAGGTAAGGTAGAGGAAAAAAAGGAGGGTCAGAGCTATGTGGAACCTGCTGCGCAGGCTGGAGGAAGGATGAGGACACCAAGAAAAAAGCCATTATGCTGAGCTGTATGGGATGAATGTGCAGTTTGATACTCGGTAATTCTGGTCTGCAGATTTTAGAGTAATTGTAGTGCTCTTCCTACAAGCGACCTTGGTTTCCTTCACTCTGACAGCTTTCTTCGTGTTCTGGAAGCGCCAGGAATCTGGTGGGAGAAGGGGAGGGAGTGAAGGGAGCCTGTATGTACAAAAGCTGTTTTTAAAACCCGAGTGACACATGTACTCCAGGCTTTGTCAAAACAGGTGCCTGGTTTGAATAGCAAATCTTCCCTCACAAACCGCAAACAAGCGGAAGGGGAATGTGACCCAAATATCTCCTCTCCTCTGAATGCGTTTGAGAGGAGCTTGACGGTCCCAGCTGATCGGTGTTTTGTGAATGAAAACGCAGGATGTGTTCTGGTGGCAGCCCTTCACCCAAACTCCTCGGGTCTGTGGTCTCTCCCCACCCTCTCCCCGCGTCTGTGCTGCGCGCAGGATTCTGAGCCCCAGGCTTCCCTCGCGAAGGTGGCCCTGTTCAGGGCTGCTCAGATGATACCCAACCGGCGACAGAGTTACACGGTGTGGTAACGCAGAGGAGGTGCCCATCAAAGTAAACAGCTGCATGGTGGGGAGCAGAGCGCTTCCCCATTCGGATGGACCCTTTTTTCCTTCCGTTTTGAAGCGGCTTCATTCGTGAACACCGTAGGTAGGAAGGCACTTTCTAGGCTGAATTTTCAGGGCGGTTTCTCATTTGTTGCCGTGACCGAGGTGATGTTTTTGTAGTCTATTCCTTTGGCTGTGGAAGCTGAAGCCTGTGACATGCCAGGTGATGTTGCGTCGGGAACAGTGATGTGAGCCAGAGGCTGCGGTTGTAGATTTCTTGGAGCAGTGTTTTGCATTGCTGGGATACAGGCTTGGGAGCAAGTGGGGCAGAAGCTGATGTGAGGAGGATGCTCTCGGTGGTTCTGGGTTGGTTTTTTTTATATTTGTTCTAATAGTCAGACCTATTTTAAGAGAGTCTTCCCAGCTGCAAAGCAGATAATGTACTGTACCATCTAATCCTGCCATGTGAATGAAGCTTGCTATCCCCCAAGTGCCTGCCAGTCTCTGCTTATTTATCACACTCCGGAGTGCAGCGTAATAACGTGCCTGAAGAAGGGCCGGCTTCATCCTTTCCAGGAGCTTATTTAGACAGCATCCTGCAGGGAGGAAGCACTGAGGTTTGCTGTAGCACAAGCTGACAGAGCCATTCTCTGACTTACCTGTAACCTTAATCTCTCTGCTGAGCTCTTGTGCGCTGACACATTTGGCAGCTCTTCTGCTGAAGCCGGAGAGAGCTGAAACTCGCCCAGCTTACGTGCACGAAGCTGCCTCTGCAGCGTGTGACTTGGCAGCAGAGGAAGCACATGGGATGAGCGCGTCCTTACCCTGGGAAGGCTGCTGTGTGCCAGGGCTGCTGAATCTGCTGTAGGCAGGTGACTCAGACCCAGGGGCCTGCGGGCATCCGGTGGAATGGAATAAATAAGCAGTGTGGTTCAGTGATTCAACATGATCTCTGGCTCCCCACCCCAGCAGTGCAACCGCCTGCCCCTTTCTGCCCTCCTCCAGCTGCTGGTGTTCTGGCTTCCCAGGAAGCCTCCATGCTGCAGGCTGCTCTCATGAAGCCTGTAAATCCTGATGTTCCCTTCATCTTTAAGACCTGGAGACAAAACCTCTGACTGTGGCTTGAGCTGGTGTACGCTAATCGTCGCTGCGAAGCCGCTTGGTTGTGTTTGCTGTCTGCTACGTGTCTGTGGTGTAAGTCCTGCGGGGTTGGTCTTTGCAGTGGTGTGCAATCTGCCTGTGTGCCTTCTGAGTGGTAAAAGATGAGTGAGCAAAGATCAAATCCCTCTGGAACATGCCCCTGGCTGGGTGGCAAGGCTGTGTCCGCTTTCTGCATTAGCCTGAGCTGGGCAGAAGAAAGCCTGTCCCTTCCCTGGTCATCCTGGTGGCCTGTGTGACTGAAGGCTACAAGTAAATGGAAGCTGAAAGAGCTTCCCACAGAAATATTGGGAAGGGAAAGGCCAGTTTGGCTGGCAAACATTGTTTTTATAACCTGGAGCTAAAGGAGCAGGAATTGGCTTGAGCCTGGGGGTGAGAAGGCGTCTCTTAACTCATCAGACCAGAGAGATTCTGCTCTGGTTTCTAGTTGGAGCAATTTCCAAATGTGTCACAAGGCGGGGGGGGAGAGGGAGTCTTAAGCCAAGTCTTACGAAGCAGATGAAAAAGGAATTTCAGCGTATCTGTGCTGACTGGAGGCTGGCCTGGGAGGTTCTTTCCTGCCTTGTGCTCCTGGCTGCAGAGGGCACTCTTGGCCTCAGCTGCCCCAGAGGATGCTGCAAACACCCTCTGGTTTTGTGATCAAGCTTCGTAAGACACTCCCTGCATCCTGCCTGCCCCTTCCCTTTGTGTGCTTGCAGTGCAGTGTCTGTGATGGTGAAAACCTTAACCTTTTTTGCTTATTTTTCTACAGGAATGGGGACCACGGATCATGTCATAGTGCTGGCTTCCACTAACCGTGCAGATGTCTTGGATAACGCTTTGATGAGACCTGGGAGGCTTGACAGGCACATCTTTATTGATCTTCCAACACTCCAGGTATATTCCACCTTCTGCCCTGTCTTTACCGTAACGCTAATGGCTAAGGTGTCCCTGTCCTTTCTGGTGACTCGCTGGCCTGGCAAAGGCTGAGCTTGAAGAAGATAGAGATGGTCAGCTTCTGTTTGCCTTTATTCTTACTTATGTGCTCGAAATCAAGGATTTGACATACTGAAGCCTTGTTTCTGAAATGACAACTCACTGGTTTTAAGTGTCTCTGCTCTGGTATGAGTTTTGGCAGTAAATTCTTCTGTGAGGTTCTTTGCCATGCAGATGCAGAACTATGTGTCTTCTCTCCAGGAAATTGGGAACCACCTAATTGGCAAGTTGGCTTGTGTGAGAACTTAAGTTGTCATGTGCCTTGAGCACCATTTGTTCTTTAGGTTTATTGTCCTCACTGTCCTTGTAAGGCTCCTCATTTGCCTTTAGGCAGCCTGTTAAGTGACTTTCTCCTTCTGAATGCGTTTAAAATCCGTTTACTAGGAGCTTCCACGTCCGCTGTGTTGACATTTTGTAGCAGAGTTTTGGGAATAGGCTCAGCTGCAGTAAAGATCTGTCCGCTCTGCCAGCACGAGCTCTTCTTCTCCCATCTGTGCTTTACTGTCGTACTCAGAGTTTTCAGTTAAAATACCTCAAATGCCTGATACAATCTGGCACCGGAAGCATGAGCTGTGCAGCTGCCCTGAAGAAGGAAGGGGAAAAACCCTGGCAAGTGGGCCCATTGTTTTAATCAGGATCTCCTGGACCAGCTGAATGAGTCACTGGGTGGCTGCTTGCCAGCCCGTCGTCTCACCCCCACCTTGGTTTGGGAAAGGGTCGCAGCCAGAGTAGTTAATAGATGGAGTTTTCGTTTGCAGTGTGTGAGGGAGCAGGTTGAGGCCATCGGAGCTCCTTCCTGCGAGTGCTTTTATGGTAAGAGAAAAGTAAAGGCAGATCAGAGTGAAAGTTGGGAGGGGAGAGTGGCCCTGCGAGAGAAAGCAGTGACTCACGGTAAGCCTCCGTACATCTGCTCTGAGTTTGAGAGCTGGGTGTTTATCAGGGCTCCTGCAGCACTGAAATGCTGTAAGGCCAGCCCTGCCCTCTGCTGGCAGTGTCACCCTGCCTGCTCCCCCCCGCCACCCCGGCTCATGTGGCGAAGGCTTGTGGGCTCAGGTATTCTGTCTTCTTCACAGGAGAGGAGAGAGATCTTTGAGCAGCACCTGAAGGGTCTCAAACTCATCCAGGATGCCAGCTTCTACTCACAGCACCTTGCTGAGCTGACTCCGGGCTTCAGCGGTATGACATGCTGCGTCCCTGTGGGGCTGCTTGGCCCGCTTCTGCCCTAGTTCTGCGCTTCAACCTGAGCTTCTGGGCTGCTTAGCTTTAACAGGGTGTTTTGGTATAAAGGGGTGGGGTTTTTTTCTTTGAGCCTTCTCCATCCCTATGGAAGTAGTGGGAACTTAACTGGTGAATGGAGCTGTGATGAGCAATTGTTCATGGTTATTTTCAGTCTTCTCAAACTTCTGCGGTGTGGGGGTAGGGAAAACACTTTTATAGTGGCCGAGTTGTTAATTCCTGAGGGGAAGAACCACTGCTCGTTTTCCTGTCCAAGCTGGTTTTAAGGATGAGATGTTGCACTTTGGAGTAAAGACTCTTAAGTCGATAGATGTTACCAGGAAAGCGATAAGAGGAATGAATAGTGACTACCTTGTCAGTCAGGGTAGAAATGGGACGTCTGCCTGGCTCCTGCGTTGAGCCTGTTTCCAGGGTAGGTCCCTGGGAGTTTGAAACAGTGCTGAGCAAGGGGCTCCGGAGTTCCTGTTTATGTGGAGTTCCTGGAATATCCTTTCTGGATTTCCCCTGTAACAGGCCCCAGCACACTGCCTCTTCGTGACTTCTTTCAGCAGCCCCCCGCCACCATCACCCCACACACACAAACTCGGAACAGATGTTCCCTCCCTTCGGCGCAGAGGTGGTGCGGTTGCTGTACGAGCAGCGCGGCAGCCCATGCCAACCCAGACTGCCCACGCTGCTCCCTGTTGCCGAGAGCCAGCCTTGGCTTTAGCCTGTTAATTGATTGCTGAACTCTGTCCTCCCTGTGGCAACACAACGTTCCTTGCCAAGGCGGTTGTATTGTTCCAATCCAACATAAACACCACGGGCTAAGTTTGCTCTCTGTTCCCAAGGAACAAAATAGTGTGGGCTATTTGACTCCCTTAGGTCCTTCTCCAAATGTTTCTTGCCTCTTCTGTCCCTTGTAACCTGTCATGTGATAAATCCAGTGTAATGCTTGTAAACCCTTGTCTACAGGAGCTGACATAGCGAATGTATGTAATGAAGCTGCTCTTCATGCTGCTAGAGAAGGTCACAAATCCATCGATACTTTCAACTTTGAGTATGCAGTGGAACGAGTCCTTGCAGGTAGGTGACCCAGCTGTTTCTGTTGTTGTCTTATCGGTCTGTATCACGCTTGAGAGGAGGGTTGAAGAAAGACTGAGAGAATTGGGCTTGTTCAGCCTGGAGAAGAGAAGGCTCTGGGGAGATCTTATAGCACCTTCCAGTGCCTGGAAGAGCAACAAGAAAGTTGGGAGGGAACTTTTTACAAGGGCCTGTAGTGACAGGACAAGGGAGAATGGGTTTAAATTGGAAGAGGGAAGATTGAGATTAGATATCAGAAAGAAATTCTTCCCAGAGAGGGTAGGGAGGCACTGGCACATGTTTCCCAGAGAAGCTGTGGATGCCCCATCCCTGGAAGTGTCCAAGGCCAGGCTGGATGAGGCTTGGAGCAACCTGGTCTAGTGGAAGGTGTCCCTGCCCATGGCAGGGGTTGGGACTGGGTGGGCTTTAAGGTCCCTTCCAACCCAAACCAGTCTGTGATTATGTGAAGACTCAAGTGCATGGGTTACATGCTAGAGAGCTACCCTGAGGGTCTTGGATGCCATAGTCACAGAAGGTTCTCTGAACAAGACCTCAGATGGATCTATCGTCCTGAATCTGCAGGCAGCCTGAACCAGTAGCTCAGGGAAGATGGCCAGTAGCCAGACAGTACAGAGGGGAATTCAAATCTGGATCGCTTGGGTTTTGTTTGGGTTTTTTTAAAGAAAAGAAAGTGGAAGTATCTCAGGGTTTTTCTTGCAGCTCTGGACACCTGCTACTTAAACATGAATAGGAAATAGGCTGCATATCCCCAACAGCAAGAAACTAGAGTTTTTGGCCTCAAAGCCTAGCTTTGATGAATTAGCAGAGTGAACTGGAAGACAGTAGAGCACTGTTCTCCCTCTGAGAACATCCTGTCGGCCTTTCCCTGCCGCTTGTGCGATTGCCAGCAGAGGACTCTGGAGATTACCCTGTAGCCGTATATTATAGGGAGGGGAAAATGAGTTCCCAGAACTCTTGACTTCACCTGAGGGATTTGAATCTGTTGGGTTTCGGTCTGAACCGCCCTGGAGCTGAGCCTTAGTTTTCACAATCGGACACTTGACCGCTTCCAGGCTGCAGTGTCATCGTGGGGGGTGAGCCTGGGCAAACAGGCTGGTATGCCGTGCTTTTAGTGGAGTGTGTGGGACAGGATGTTTGTACTGGGTCAGCTGTTTCCTGGTCCTGGAATTACAGTGTTTGCTTTATCAGAAAATGCTTGAACAACTCCTCATTTAAGAGATTTTCTGAGAAAATTCCTGACATTTTCACCTGCCTCTTAAAAAACCAAACCCTTGGGGTAGTTTGGGTGACTGTGGCCACACTTGGAAAAAGCCTGGGCTGTACTCAGCAGCTCCAAGGGTGGACAGCGAGGTGACTCCAGTTGTAAGGCAGGAGCCTTCATCGGTAGGAGCAAACGTCCTTTCCTATCTGCAGGAGAGAAAGCACCAAACTTGTAGGGATTCACCTGGCTGCTCGTTCTGAATTCCACCCTTGCCCGAGTTTCCTAGACTCGGAAGATAAGGCAAAAAGCAAGTAAGGCCACAGGGATGGGTAGCAGAAGGAGTGTCTGGGATTGTGATGGGGCATTGCAGGGCATGGGCTTCAGCAGATTCACAGCTTCACTGAGGCTCTGTGGCCTGTAGGAGGCCATAAAGTCTTTGTGTTGCTTAATCGGATTCTTTCGTATTAGCAAAGACTGGGCTTTGTTTCTGTAGACTGAGGCTAAAAGACCCCAAACAACCCTCCAGGCCCATGTATTAAGCATACCCTTGCCGTGCAGTGGGAACGCTTCTGCCTTTTGCAATCCAGAGGGCATTCCAGTTGCTGTAACAGCTTTTCTTGACAGAAAGAAGATATTACTGTGCTTCCCATTATAAGCACAGTTTTAATCATCAAAAGAGAACTTTGCAAGTCCAGAGGCCCTGTCAGCCCTAAAGCTTTGTGTGTCTGCAAGGGAGGAGTAAGAACTTCTCTCTGTGGTAGTCCCCATTGTGTTTTTGGTTTGGGAACAGAAAGCAATCACTAAGTGAGGTCTCCTGGGAGCGAGGGGAGAAGCCTGCTGAGCGCACAGAGGCTTGTAGGGGTTGTCTTTACAAGATGTAGTGGAGCCTGTTTTCTTGGTGGGGTTTGCCTACGCTGCGTAGGGCCAGCAAAGATGCACCGGCGTTGTTTCCTGGATAGTTTGTCTCATAAATGGAATAAGTACAGGCCTTCAGAGAACTTTCCTGCCTGGAGATTACTGGGTGTAGGAAAAGAAATAATCTTTGTAGGCACACTGCGTGCTGCTGTGAAAAGTACAGTCCCTCCCTTCTCGGTGGGTTGATGGAGCAACGCTTCCAGAATTTTTTAAGTGTGTGTCTATATATACATATATATATCTAACGTATATATACATCTTTTCATGGAAAGAGACATCCAGGCACAGGCACGCTCAGTGCTGATGGCAGGGTGAGGTCCTGGTTGATGAAAATAAGGCTGTTCCAATCAATCTGCTATTCCAGCACCATCCTGCCTTGCAGGGCACGGTGGTTTCCAGGGTCTCTGAGCAGTAATTTTACAAGATCTGCCACACTACTTTTGCCATTTCCTTTTTTAATAAAGCCCTTGACTTTGTTTAAAAATTCATGTGAATAGAATGTTGTTTTCCAAGGCATCGAGCAAGCCTGGTGTAAAGCCGCTCTTGACTTTGCCTGCTCTACCCCCTGCTGCTCCTGGCACTGTGCGGAGTCGTTGGCTTTAAAGCACTGGTACCTTTCTGCATTTAACACGTGGAGCTGTGATGAGTGCTCGATATGCAGCCTGCTCTGTACTTAAACCCGTGTTCTACGTGCCACAAGTTTTACTTCCATTCAGCTTCCTTTTTTTAAATCCTAATTGGACTTACTCTGCGTTCCGGGCTATTGGGTTGGAAAATAGACGCTTTCAAAAATCACCTTTTTGGAGGAAGTATTAAGTGTGAGTTACGGCTTAATTTGCTAGTTCTCAGGAACCTGGGAAATAAGCTCATGCGGAGCATGCCGTGTGTAATCAGAGACATTTCCAGGGTCTGGAGAAAGATTTTTGTATGTACTTTGGGTTTTTTTGCTGATTGGAACGCTCCTAATGCCCAAGAATCTCAGCTGGGACCTCTCTTTATATATAATGCAACATCTTGTTTCTCTCATGTTCTGCCTAAGGGGCTGAAAGACCATACAGCGAGATCAGTATGATACTCTAATCTCTCTTTTGGGTTTTGTTGGTTTGGGGGTAGCTTTTTCCCTTTTTTTTTTTTTTTCCTCCAAATGGGAGACTGACTTGTTGCAGATCTGTCCCTGGGCAGAGATAGAGTGTAACTTGCCTTTGGCAGAGCTGGGAACAGAACAGAGCTTTACATTCTAGAGCTGTGATCTAACCAAATGGTGAATTATTCGTCTAATGACTAAGTATTGTAAGGATGGGGGGAGGCAGGGGGAGTTTCTGCCAGTGTTTTCAATCACATAAAGGTAGAGCACCTCATCCGCAGCACGTAAGCGAAGGGCTTTTTGCTGCCTCTCCGCAGACGGAGTGCAGGATGAAGCTTGCTGGCTCTCCAGCCACAGACCATGCAGCTCGTGCGCTTCACTGTACCAGATTATGCCCTGCTGGTGGCACCTACCGCCAGCTATCTGATCAAATCCTTGTCTGTGTTCCTACAGGCACTGCCAAAAGAAATAAGATCTTGTCACCGGAAGAGAGGAAGGTTGTGGCATTTCATGAATCGGGTCACGCGTTGGTTGGGTGGCTGCTGGAGCACACCGAGGCTGTCATGAAGGTAACTCCACTACCAGCTCTTGTGTGATGAAGCCTGTCAGTGGGTGGGAACAGAATCCTTTGGGGTTCCCCCTGTCCAAGATGTGGTTCTTTTGCAGCACTCAAATTCTGCTGCATTACCTTGGCCGCTGTGACTACTGAAATAAATAAATGGCAAATAGGCTGTGGAGAAATCCGTTTTTAGGCTGCCTTGATGGTAGTGACGGTGCAAAGCTGATTAACCAGCTACAGGAGAAGCCTTGCAGTTAAAAGCCAACTGTAAAGCTGTTTGGAGCAGCTGAGTCTTTTGATGCTGCTGCTCCAAACAGGCGCAAAGCACTGCTCCCTGTGTGCATGCATGATCTCCTTCCCTGCCATGGCTTGCTGGCACGTTGCAGCCAGTGATGCTGCCATTGCATGAGCTGCTCTCATACTGATGGAGAGGTGTGTTTTTCAGATTGGTGGGCTTGGGAGTTTGCCTGAAGCTTCTCTGTAGGCAGAGGCCTCTCTTTGGCACCCCGGGGTGTGTTCTCTCCCATCCACATCTCCTCCCTGAAAAGCCTTGATGCTGGGGGTAGGTGGGGAGTGGAAATGACAGGGGTGACAGCTCCTTGGCTTGCCACCAGCAGCAAATTCACTCTGAGCGACCTGTTGTGTAAGCTGAACTGTTGTTAATTACTGTCATTTAATGGGTGGGGGAAATGGCTCTTATTTTTCTGAAGACATCCCACGATGTCCTATCTTTCTCCAGGTAGTGTCAGTGATTCTGGAACACAGTAAAGTGAACTCTGTTTGGCTTATACCCTCCAAAGCAACTCCTAAATCTCAGGATTTCAGTGGCTTGCTAAGGACAATTTGCTTTTTGCTTCTTGAGCAAGAGTGTGTCTGTAGCTGTGAAGGCAGAGCCTCGAGCACAGGGATGGTGACGTACCGCAGTACTTGCCTGTGTCTCTGTAGGTCAGCCTGCCCCATCGCTTCTGACAGACTTCACTGGGAACACAGGCCTCTTCCTGTTCTCCCTCTGCTGCGTTACTTGGAAGCTCTTTTGCCCTTTGAACTGAGGGAGCTGCTCTGTGTTGCAGGTTTCCATAGCCCCTCGAACAAATGCAGCCCTTGGATTTGCTCAGATCCTTCCAAGAGACCAGTACCTCTTCACCAAGGAACAGCTGCTGGAGAGGATGTGTATGGCGCTGGGGGGGAGAGTGTCTGAGGCCATCACCTTTAACAAAGTCACTACAGGTGAGGAGCCAGACCGTGGCATGGGCGAGTGACAATTGTGCCAAGTTAGCCTGAACCTCTGCCCTTGCTCTGCCCAGGGGTGATCTGAGCAATGGGCAGGCTTCTCACACTGAGAAGAAATGTCAAATTGCGTGATTTGATCTTGGGCCTGGGTTTGTGAGCATGGGGAGGGGTGTCCTTGGTTGCCACTGTGTTGTCTTGGGCTTACCCCAAAGCCTGTGGCCACAGATGCAATTACCCAGTGGGACTCAGCCTATGGGAGAGCCTAGAGCTTTCTGTGCCACATTTCTGTATCCAAATGGGATAAAAACAGGCAGTGGCAGGCAGATGCTCCATGTGAGCTAGCTACCAGCACATTCGGTTGCTGCGTGGGTCCTGTGGTACGTGTAGAAAGGTCCATCAGCAGGTGTAGTGTTCACCTCCACGGGCTCCTGTGCGTCCTCTGGTTCTCGACTGCTGGAATTGCACGCTTGTGCAGGATGTGCTCCTCCTGCACTCAGGTCAGAGCTGGGAACCACTGTGTGTCTCTCTCCTGCCCAGGAGCACAGGATGACCTGAAGAAGGTGACCAAGATAGCCTACTCCATGGTGAAGCAGTATGGGATGGTGCCCAGCATTGGGCAGATCTCCTTCCCGGACCTGGAGAGTGCAGCTGGAATCGGTCGGCGCCCTTTCAGCCAGGGACTTCAGCAAATGATGGACCATGTAAGCCCACCCTTGGTTACAGGTTCCCATTTGTTCTTCACTTTCTGCAGTTCAGTGAAAAAATACAAAGTAACTTGCACCCAAACAATTTGCATTTTTCTCTTTGCCCTTAAGTAGTTGATTTGAATGATTGAGCATGTACATACCTGTTCCATTACAGAGTATTCACACTGTGCAGTGAGGCATTAAGGACAGGCAGAATCATACATAGCACTGAGTTCAGCCCCATAGCACTGTGCTGCCTGAAGCTGCAGCGAGTGACCCTGAAATATGAAGAAATTCCTCCCGGAGAGGGTGGGGAGGCACTGGCACAGGTTGCCCAGAGAAGCTGTGGATGCCCCATCCCTGGAAGTGTTCAAGGCCAGGCTGGATGAGGCTTGGAGCAACCTGGTCTAGTAGAAGGTGTCCCTGCCCATGGCAGGGGGTGGGACTGGATGGGCTTTAAGGTCCCTTCCAAACCAAACCGTTCTGTGATTCTTTGCTGCAGTGCATAAAACTGACTGTGATAGCTGACATCCTGGTTCCAGCGTGTACAAGACCCTGCTGGGAGACAGGAGGTGCAATTGTGGCATTTGGAGAGAGGAAGAGATGCTTTGCAGGAGAAGGAATAATCTGGGGAGACGGGGGGTGGTTGTGGAACTGTGGACAAATAGCCAGCTAGGGAAGGAGACTTGCGGAAGCCTCTCCAGGCCCTCAGGAGTCCCATGTACGTCTCAGCATGGCTGTGCATTGCTTACATTACAAGAAATATGTGTCTTTAAAAGTCTCAGTTGCACAATTTAAATGTCTCTGCTTCCTAGACCAGAGAGGCTATCTAACCAAAACGGTGGCTCCGACTGTTTTGACAGGAAATGGGGCTTCACTGCTGAAAAGTCCAACAGCTGGAAACAAAAAAATTCTGGTTCGGAAGCACCATGGTTTTGCTTCCCTGGGATTTGTGCTGAGCTACATCTTCTGCTCCCAGACAGCTTCCTTAAATAGGCTGCCTTTCCCATCAGCTGGGGCTCTGCTGAAGGGCTCGTGCAAGCGTTTACTGTTCCTTATCACGAGTACTCCTTTGACTGTTTTTCAGATGATTTCTCTGTTGATGGGAACCACTTTCCGCACGACTCAGTTTGCGGATTCCATCCCTCAGCGCTCTCCTTGTTTATCCACGCGTGTTTGTTGCCACCTGTGCTCCAAACCTCTCTTCCTGTTTCTGTCTTCTAGGAAGCAAAAGTCCTGGTGGCTCAGGCATACAGGCGCACGGAAAAACTCTTACTGGAGAACCGGGACAAGCTGCAGACGGTAAGTTGGAGTTGTGGAGGGATGGAGTTTTTGTTTGTTGGTTTTAACTGGTGGTTTTTGCCTTTCCTGGAACGTCTTGTAGTGGGAGTGCTGGGGCTCGTGTTGTGAACAGGTGACTGTTTACTGCTTATCCCCCAGATTAGGAGCAGGCAGAGGGAGGAGCGTGTGCCTTTTCCAGCAGTGAGCAGTCTGCCTCCTGACACCAGCTGGTATTTGCAGGGTAGCAGAGAGTAGGAGTGCTCAAAGCTAGAATTTGTCTCCCTCACCTGCACCTCTCTGCTAGCCTCTTGGCGGTGCAATCTCCTGGAAAGCAGATGTTTCTGTGAAGCCTGCAAAGGCAGGAACAGCTCATCCTCCCAGGTCCTGTAGAGGTACAGGAATCGGGTGGACTGTTTCTGGCTTTGGTGAAAGACTATGGGACCTGCCTCCTTGCGTGATTGGTGCTGGTTCATGCTCTCTGGTGATTCCAGGCAGTTTTCAGCCGACAGATCCTTGATACCTGATAATCCAAGGAATCCTTGTTGCAGAGGTAGAGCTTTACCTTCTCCCTTTCGTGTCCTGACACTCCCCTAGCCAGTCCCTCACCCTGGCATGTCCCCACCTCTCTGCCAGGAGCTCTGTGCCCCTTGCTCTGGGCCGAGCCACGCTTGGGTTGTAGCACCCTTGCCTATCTGCTCAATCTTCCCCTCAGAACTCCAGTCCATAACATCCAACATGACTAGGAGTCAACTTAAGTGTTGCACGTTGTGCAAATAAAACAATCCTTTTCCTTAAATCTTCTTTTTAAACAAACAAGAACAGCAACAACAACAAAAGCCCCTTCGGCTACGCAACTCCAGGCCTCCTTTGTGTAGTAAGGTAGCCGGAGCTGGCTTTCCCGGACACCCTGCTGTTGGCCGTGTCACTGCCCTGTCCCCGGGACAGAGCCCTGGGAGTGCTCTGAAGGCAGGCGTTGTTAGGGGGTCTCCTCTCTGCAGGCTGCCTGTGTGTCATTTAACAGCCATCAGATGTTTGCTGGAGGCTCATCACAGGAATACGTTTTAAGTTAAGCCAAAGTATTTACGGAGTAAACGTTCCAGTTGCCGGGGCCATGTGCCACATCTTGTCAGCAGGATTGGGTTGCTCCGTGTTTGACAGCCACCTGCTGCTCCAGCGTGCTCGGGCTGCTGGCGGGGGGGCAGAGAACTCAACCTCTCTGGAGAGGAACTTCTGAGAAGCCTCAGCCCGTGCCTGCAGGAACAGCCAGCTCTGTGTAATCACTGTGTGTACAGGGGAGGGGTGGGGGTCTGGCCGTGGTCTCCTCTGCTCCACTCTGGCATCTTGGGACCACAGGTGCAGTGACAGTGACAAAAAGGCCACTTCTCTAATTGTTCCTGGAGTTCTGACTCACCGAATCGTTCCCTAGCACATGCTTTATCACCTGCAGTCGTTCTGCGTATTCCTGCCCAAAAAGGCTCTTTGAAGGGTGCCGGCAGCCTGGAGAGCTTTGTACCGGCTGCAGCAGGCGCTCGCGTCACCTGCTGCGGTAGCCGGGGACCGCTCCCCGTGTGCTGCCGCACATGCTGCGTCCGAGTGTTGGGATCTGAGCTGGCGGGGAGAGTTCAGCTCAGTTCAGGGAGGCTGTTTGCAAACCCCTGCGCCTCATTATGCCTTGTTCACTCTTTCTAGCTGTCTAATGCCCTCCTGGAGAAAGAAGTGATAAATTATGATGACATTGAAGCTTTGATTGGGCCTCCGCCCCATGGGCCAAAGAAAATGATAGCTCCTCAGAGCTGGCTTCAAGCAGAGAGGGACAAGCAAGACACAAGAGATGAAGAAATGCCCCAGCAGCCTCCAAACCACGAGGAGGAGGAGGAACCACGCCTGAGACCAGTATGAAGCCCTCTCCTGATGTGGAACGGGAGGACTCTAGAGGCTTCTTTTGGACACAGAGCCTTTCCCTGTTCAGCTCCAGAATCAAGGGTACTGATCAGGGAATTGCGTGCTGCTGTTACCCAAAAATTAAGGGATGGCTGTGTTGGCTCTATTAACGAGCTCTTCCCTGCAGGAAGGAGAACTCCTTAGGATTTTGAAATTGATTCTCAGCAGGGTAGTGGTGATGAGGAGTTGGGTAAGTCTGACCTGCTGGAAAGATCTCTTGTACGCTGGAGCGTATACGTGTTCTTACGGGTGAAGGATCCTGGGGAGTCCTCGTAAGCCACCTCTCGCTGGGGTGTGCGACGCGGCAGGAGTGTGGGGCTCTTCCCTTCAATGCCAGAATGGTCAGGGCAGTGAAACCCCTGCAAGACTCCCAGTTGGCTATGAGGCTGTAGTTGTGTGTGATGCTGCTGTAAGCTCTGATCGTCTCTGCTGCCCAACACAGAGTCCGAAAACCAGACTCCGCTAGAATAAACTGTCACTGACGTGCTGCCGTGTCTGTAGAGTATGTCAAGGCATGGATACATGTTTTGGCACATAGATGTGGAATTGTACAGGACAAGGGCTTTTTTTTCCCTGGACATTGAGTTTTTCCAGCAAGGGTCTCTCAGGCAGAGCTTGAGGAGAGCGTGTGCACAGAACCCAGCGTAACCCACGGTGGGATGTAGGGAGCTAGCGCTGCGGAGTGGTTCCCACTGACACCTTGGAATACTGTTCAGCGACGCTGCAGGTTCCGGAGCCCTTGAGGGGGAGCTCAAAAGCATGTGAGTTGGGAAGCCTCGGGAAGAAGCTGGCAGCTCCTCTGGCTCCATCCTCATGGCTCTGGCAGGACAAGCTGTGATGACGTGGTTGTCTGCCCTTCCTCAGGGAAAGCATTAAAATGATTGTTGGTGTGCTCTGGCTGGGTTAATCTTTTAGGCAGGATTAGGCTTGTCCTGAGTTATTCCATGAGGATTATCCATTACCTGGAAGACCCCAGCCCAAGCTTGCTGACAGCTTTCAGCTGCCAGCCCTCAGTCGTAGCCCCCAGACTCCTCTTCAGTCTGGAGCAGAGAACATCTCTGTTTCCCCTGGCGATGGGAGGCAGGATGTGGGGGTGATGGCCGTAGTGGTGCTACCCTGGGACACTTGTGGGGACAGTGCAGCGCCCTCGGACCCGTGCCCGTGTAGTGGCACACCATCGCTGCCAGGCCGAGGCCGCGGCTCGCAGCACAGCAGGATCCAGGCTCTGCCAGGGTGGGTGGTGGTCCCCTCGCCCCTCTCCTGCTGCAGGGGGGATGCTGGTGCTGCCCACCCCCAACTGGGGAAGGTGACAGAGCCCTGCCGTGGGGCGTGAGTGTGGAGGTGAACACCACAGTCCTGCAGGAGGACTTGGGGGTAGGGTCACCCCTCTCCATCCTGTCGGGGGGGGGGGTGT